>NW_027454088.1:0-104270 GCF_040206685.1 Ascaphus truei
AAATCAACCCCACACTGATGAGACCCATTAAGGTCGAAACAGCTGTCTGTGGGTGGTTTTCTGGGTATGCACCTTAACCCTGGCTGTGCTCAAAGCTGTGACCATGCAGCAAGCTTAAGCCTATAGGGAACCATGTTAAAAATGGTTTTTGAGGCAAAAAGTGACACTGTGTGCTCATTTGCATGTCATTTCCCAGAATCCCTTGCTGCAGTGGAAGTGCTGTATGCTGGGTGATAATGGGGAAAGGCGGGGTTGCAGACCTGCCTAAGACATGCAGATGAGCATACAGTTGTATTTGTATATATATATATCTTTATACTATATTAGTGAAAGCACTGTATGTTTGCCTGCCTGGATGTCCGGTGTCCCTAGGGGAAATCTCATTGGTCCCTTGGGTCGCCCGCCCCCGCACACCTCTCATTGGCCTGAGGCGGAGTGACGACAGCAGCTCTATACACACACACACACACAACACAGCAGCTCTATACACACACACACACACAACACAGCAGCTCTATACACACACACACACACACACACACACAACACAGCAGCTCTATACACACACACACACAACACAGCAGCTCTATACACACACACACACACACAACACAGCAGCTCTATACACACACACACACAACACAGCAGCTCTATACACACACACACACAACACAGCAGCTCTATACACACACACACACACACACACACACACAACACAGCAGCTCTATACACACACACACACCCTCTGTCCGCCCCCCTCCCCCCCCCCCTCACGTGCGCCATCCTGCACTGGCTCCGGACGGGAAGCGCGGCACAGATAACATTCCAAGAGACACTGTTTTTAAGTATACCCTTTGCTTGCTTCATTCATTGTAACATCGCCAGAAGAAGAGATCAGCGTATCTCGAAAGCTCGCACAAATAAAAGCATTTCGTTAGCCACAGAACGGTATAGTCTATTTATTTTTTGATTATATATATATATATATGTGACACAAAGTATACCGCATCAACACAGTGCGTCACTGTTGCCCAGAAACTGTCTTGATTTATGATATAATAACAATGGACAGTGGTGCTAAAGGATAATGGATATGTATTACAACGAAAAAAGCATCCTTATGAAGAAGCACACGGGCATGCCAAGAAAGTGATAACAATACAAATGTATTACTGTGGGTTAAAAACAAGGGAAGAAAAATTGATAAAAGAGGAGGGGGACTCACATCTACCAAACATGTATTCCGTGAGGCAAAGAACACCAAAAGTAATCACCAGCACAAGCAGCTCTGATCCAAGCATGCACATATACCTCTACACACAAGCAGCTCTGATCCAAGCATGCACATATACCTCTACACACACAAGCAGCTCTGATCCAAGCATGCACATATACCTCTACACACAAGCAGCTCTGATCCAAGCATGCACATATACCTCTACACACAAGCAGCTCTGATCCAAGCATGCACATATACCTCTACACACACAAGCAGCTCTGATCCAAGCATGCACATATACCTCTACACACAAGCAGCTCTGATCCAAGCATGCACATATACCTCTACACACAAGCAGCTCTGATCCAAGCATGCACATATACCTCTACACACACAAGCAGCTCTGATCCAAGCATGCACATATACCTCTACACACAAGCAGCTCTGATCCAAGCATGCACATATACCTCTCCACACAAGCAGCTCTGATCCAAGCATGCACATATACCTCTCCACACACACAAGCAGCTCTGATCCAAGCATGCACATATACCTCTCCACACAAGCAACTCTGATCCAAGCATGCACATATACCTCTACACACAAGCAGCTCTGATCCAAGCATGCACATATACCTCTACACACACAAGCAGCTCTGATCCAAGCATGCACATATACCTCTACACACAAGCAGCTCTGATCCAAGCATGCACATATACCTCTACACACAAGCAGCTCTGATCCAAGCATGCACATATACCTCTACACACAAGCAGCTCTGATCCAAGCATGCACATATACCTCTCCACACAAGCAGCTCTGATCCAAGCATGCACATATACCTCTCCACACAAGCAGCTCTGATCCAAGCATGCACATACTGTATACCTCTACACACAAGCAGCTCTGATCCAAGCATGCACATATACCTCTACACACAAGCAGCTCTGATCCAAGCATGCACATATACCTCTACACACAAGCAGCTCTGATCCAAGCATGCACATATACCTCTCCACACAAGCAGCTCTGATCCAAGCATGCACATATACCTCTACACACAAGCAGCTCTGATCCAAGCATGCATCCAAGCAGGCTGAGGGAATGCGTGCGGCGGCGGCCCGGTTCCTTCTGGCTGGAGAAAGGAGCCGGCGGGCTGGAGGTGGGCCTGGTGTGGATGCAGGGCCGGGTGCTGCACGTACGGCCCGAGCGCGGCGTCACCGTGCGGCTGAGCGACGACACTCACACCTTCACCGTGTGCGGGGCTGACCGGGTGCCCAAGGGCAAGCCCTGCCTGCAGCCAGGTAACCGGGGGGTCCGCACGCCCTGCCTGCAGCCAGGTAACCGGGGGGGTCCGCAAGCCCTGCCTGCAGCCAGGTAACCGGGGGGTCCGCAAGCCCTGCCTGCAGCCCGGTAACCGAGGGGTCCGCAAGCCCTGCCTGCAGCCAGGTAACCGGGGGGTCAGCAAGCCCTGCCTGCAGCCAGGTAACCGGGGGGGTCAGCAAGCCCTGCCTGCAGCCAGGTAACCGGGGGGGGTCCGCAAGCCCTGCCTGCAGCCAGGTAACCGGGGGTCCGCAAGCCCTGCCTGCAGCCAGGTAACCGGGGGGGTCCGCAAGCCCTGCCTGCAGCCAGGTAACCGGGGGGGTCAGCAAGCCCTGCCTGCAGCCAGGTAACCGGGGGGGGTCCGCAAGCCCTGCCTGCAGCCAGGTAACCGGGGGTCCGCAAGCCCTGCCTGCAGCCAGGTAACCGGGGGGTCCGCAAGCCCTGCCTGCAGCCAGGTAACCGGGGGGTCCGCAAGCCCTGCCTGCAGCCACGTAACTGGGGGGTCCGCAAGCCCTGCCTGCAGCCAGGTAACCGGGGGGTCAGCAAGCCCTGCCTGCAGCCACGTAATCGGGGGGTCCGCAAGACCTGCCTGCAGCCAGGTAACCGGGGGGTCCGCAAGCCCTGCCAGCAGCCAGGTAACCGGGGGTCCGCAAGCCCTGCCTTCAGCCACGTATTTGGGGGGTCCGCAAGCCCTGCCTGCTGCCAGGTAACCGGGGGGGGTCCGCAAGCCCTGCCAGCAGCCAGGTAACCGGGGGGTCCGCAAGCCCTGCCTTCAGCCACGTATTTGGGGGGTCCGCAAGCCCTGCCTTCAGCCACGTATTCGGGGGTCCGCAAGCACTGCCTGCAGCCAGGTAACCGGGGGGTCCGCAAGCCCTGCCTGCAGCCAGGTAACCGGGGGGTCCGCGCGTGGCTATCACTGTCCTGCCTCACACGGGAGGAGGGCGCCATGATTTCTTCTCCCGCCCCCTAAACAGCAACACCAGCCTCTCACCCTCTCACCCTCTCGCGTCACCTAGATAGAAGCCAGGCAGATCACACTGGTTTTCTATGAATCGCAACTGATTTTAAAGTCCTGTTTATATCAGCAGTCAGGTCTGATATAAAACAGTAGTAATGTTTCCACCGCCAGTGTATGCAGCGCTGTACATAGAATGTTTGCAGGCGCGAGCCGCTACCCCATAGAGCTTACAATCTATGTCTGAAGCACTTATTCCCATGACCTGTTATTTGTAATTTATATGATTGTCACATGTATTACTGCTGGGAAGCGCTATGTACATTTAATGGCGCTATATAAAAAAAGACATTTGTAGCCCTTTTTCTGACACTCTAAGCGACTTCGGGTAACTGCGCGCACCTGCGGCTCCAGGAGATCTGAGCCTCCGCTAGCTGGGAGCCTGGGGTAACACTTATTAGCGCAGCGCCTCCACTTACCCAGGATCCCCGTCATGTAAGATTCCCCTGGGCAAGAAACACACCGATACAATGCGTGCAACCAACTTTACTATGTGCAATAATAAACTTATACTCTATATGAACCGTGGCAATAACCCAATATGCATACACTTATCTTATAACACTATACTTATACTCTATCATACCCTAACACCGCTAACGGATAATGTCCTTCTAACATCAGTGGCTCGGCCACACCCCTAGGGAATATTGTCCTGTACAATAGTGGCTCAGCCACGCTCTTATGAGTGTCTCTATCCCGTCACCGCGTGCCCCACACACCGTGTCCGTGTAATAGTACGATAGCGGTGTGTACTCGCTAGTGTCTCGCTATAGTTATGCCTAAGGTGGGATCAGCGCCTGTTGACCGGTGTTGGTGCACTTGACGTATCTACTACCTTCCGGTCACGGCGGTGACCGGTAATACTTGGAAAAGGATCAGCCGAATCCTTGCTTGTCTGGGATGTCCGCAGTGCAGCTGTCTGGTCCCAAGCAGCTCACCAGCAAACCTGCTCCGCACGCTTGTCCCTAACTGTGTACACAGTAAGGTGACTGATCGCTAGCACTATGGGCGTCCCTGCAGCACAGCAGCACACTGCGACTCAGGGGTTTCTCCTAAGGGCCTGCGGGGTAATGCTAGCCTATGCAGGCGGGTCACGGACCCCCTGCACGCATACACCCTCCTCCGTTACCTTCCAGATCCCCTCTGACTAGCCTCTCCCCCACGCTTCCCTTTCCTCCTCCCGTAATTCTAGCCTTCCGATTGGCTCCTCAAGTCAGGTGACTGCCCAGGAGCTCATGGGAGTTGTAGTTCCTCAGCGGAGCTTCTCTGCCTTGAGCTGCACAGACTCACAGCTATTGCATCAGCGCAGACCTCCACATGACTCTCCTGAACAGTCAAAACACCAACTGAACACACATATGAGGCTCCTACCACATCCCTACACATACATCTATTATTTGGTGCCTGCGGCACAGGGAGATAACGTGACTTGCTCAAGGTCACAAGGTATGGGGGGGGGGGATTGAGTGAGTGTGTGTGTGGGGGGGGATTGAGTGTGTTTGTGTGTGGGGGGGTGTGTGTTTGTGTGTGGGGGGGGTGTGTGTTTGTGTGTGGGGGGGATTGTGTGTGTTGGGGGGGGGAGATTGAGTGTGTGGGGGGGATTTTGTGTGTGTGGGGGGGGGGGATTGTGTGTGTGTGGGTGGGGGATTGAGTGTGTGTGGGGGGGATTGAGTGTGTGTGGGGGGGGTTGAGTGTGTGTGTGTGGGGGGGTTGAGTGTGTGTGTGGGGGGGGGGGGTTGAGTGTGTGTGTGGGGGGGGGGGTTGAGTGTGTGTGTGGGGGGGGGGGGTTGAGTGTGTGTGTGGGGGGGGGGGTTGAGTGTGTGTGTGGGGGGGGGGTTGAGTGTGTGTGTGGGGGGTGGGTTGAGTGTGTGTGGGGGGGGATTGTGTGTGTGTGGGGGGATTGAGTGTGTGTGTGTGTGTGTGGGGGGGATTGAGTGTGTGTGTGGGGGGGGGATTGAGTGTGTGTGTGTGTGGGGGGGTTGAGTGTGTGGGGGGGGGATTGAGTGTGGGGGCGGGGATTGAGTGTGTGTGTGGGGGGGGGTTGAGTGTGTATGTGTGTGGGGGGGATTGTGTGTGTGTGGGGGGGGGGTTGAGTGTGATTGGGGGGATTGAGTGTGTGCGTGGGGGGATTGAGTGTGTGTGTGTGGGGGGGGGAATTGAGAGTGTGTGTGTGTGGGGGGGGATTGTGTGTATGGGGGGGGATTGAGTGTATGTTTGTGTGGGGGGGATTGAGTGTGTGTGTGTGGGGGGGATTGAGTGTGTGCGGGGGGGATTGTGTATGGGGGGGGATTGAGTGTGTTTGTGTGTGGGGGGGGGTGTGTGTGTGTGGGGGGATTGTGTGTGTGTGGGGGGATTGAGTGTGTGTGTGTGTGTGTGTGTGGGGATTGTGTGTGGGGATTGTGTGTGTGTGTGTGTGGGGGGGGGGGAGTGTGTGTGTGTGTGGGGGGGGATTGTGTGTGTGTGTATGTGGTGTGTATGTGGTGATTGATTGAGAGAGAGAGTGTGTGTTGTATTGCAGTGGTGCGCAAACTGGTGGGGGGCAATAAGGCGCAAGATTTAGGGGGGCGCAGGCGACGTGCGGCGAAATCTGGGTGCGCGGGCCGGCAGACGCTTTGCGCGGGAGGACGAAAAAGCTGTACGCGATGGGCGGCCAATAAGATGTGCACGGGCGGGCAGCCGAAGATGTGTGCGGGTGGCTGAACAAGATAGTGCAGGTGGCGGCCTCGTGATGGTGTGTGCGCACACGCGCAGGGGCTTCGGGGGTACGGGGAGGAGCACGCCCGAGCACGGTGAAGTCAAACGCCCCTCCCGGTGTCTGCCCTGCAATAGCGCTGTGTTCCTGCTCTCCTCCGCTGGCAACCTGCTTCGCTGCGATCCTCTGCGAGGGAAAGGGTCGGCTGCCACTATATCAATCATACTATGAATGTACAGAAATAATTAAAAAAAAGTGAAAACATTGAAAACGGAAAAATAATAAATAATAATAATGTAGGTAGGAGTGTGGATGACAATGGGGATAGCAAGACAAAGAGCAGGGAGGGGAAGGTAGAAACAAAAGGGGGGATAGGGAAGGGAGGTAGCAAAGAGGTGGATGAATGCCCCCCAAAAGTATTGCCTTTGTGCACGTACGCTCTCCCAAGCTCGGCGCTTGGGGAGACAAACAAAATTGACTTTGAAGTGCGCTCAGCAGAAGTCAATGCACACACACAGCTACACACACACACACAGCCACACACACACACACACACATACAGCCACACACAGACACACACACACACACACACACAAACACACACAAATAGCCCCGATCCACGCTTGCAAAATGATGCAGGACACCCTGCGCTCATGCTTGGAGAGTTGGTGATGTCACCGCTCTCAGCGGCAGCGTGGACGCAGCCTAATTTTGCAAGCGCGAGCTGTTGAAATATGTAAGTATTTATAGACATATTTGGATTTATATTGTATACCGTTTAATAAAGGTTTTTTTTTTTTTTCATGTGATTTTGATTACGTCAGGCAGGGGGGGCCCGAGAAATTTTATGGATGAAAAGGGGGGCTCGGCATAAAAAGTTTGCTCACCCCTGCACTAAGCTGCGCTTTCAGCTCATAGACCTCACATTATAAACGTGTAATTATAGTCTCACCTTAATGTAGTGTAAAAGAAAATGATGTACAGATTTGGTCGCATCTATTAACGCAGGTTAACGGTGGCAGAACGTTAACGCAGCTCTATTTAAACAAATGGCACAGCGCTATATTTCTTAAATGGGTGCAATTTATTGCATTATTTGTGTAATCTTATCAGGTGGTACAGGCATACCCCGCATTCACGTACACAATGGGACCGGAGCATGTATGTAAAGTGAAAATGTACTTAAAGTGAAGCACTCCCTTTTCCCCACTTATCGATGCATGTACTGTACTGCAATCCTCATATACGCGCATAACTGATGTAAATAACACATGTGTAACAGTCTCTACAGTCTCCCCGCTTGCGCACAGCTTCGGTACAGGTAGGGAGCCGGTATTGCTGTTCAGGACGTGCTGACAGGCGCATGCGCGAGCTGCCGTTTGCCTATTGGGTGATATGTCCTTACTCGCGAGTGTCCTTAAACCGGGGTATGCTTGTACACTTGTACAGGAAATCCTAAAGTTGATGTCCCTGGGGCAGCTGAGGGATTTTCACCCATTCAGTCCTGGAGGGTCCTGCGCCCCCCTCCTGCATTTCCTAATCATGTGTTCGCTCCTTAGGCCTCGGATATTTTATTTATTTATCAAATGTTTTACCAGGAAGGAAGCAATACTTGAAAATGAGGTAACTCTCAATGTATGTCCTGGGCACAGAGTTATGATGACAGATACATGGTTACAAATCCATAGTTACATTAAGTGAACAGGGTATACATTATATACAAGACATTGCATGCACAGTTAGAGATAATATATATATTATAGGCGCATGTAACCGTTACAGACCAGATTAAAATGTGAGACAGCCTTAGTTTTGAAAGAACTTAGACTGGTGGCATCTGCAAGAGTCTCTGGTAGGTTGTTCCAGTTTTGGGGTGCACGGTAAGGCCGTGATTATACCCGAAGCGGCGGAGCGCAGAACGTTGTGCGCCACCAAAACAAATAAAAGTTTTCCTATGAGCGCACGCTAAGAATGGGTGACCAAGTGCGCAAATTTTCGAACAGATCCAAGAATTTTATTTTCTGGAGCGATGGCCGCGTCATGTGAGCGGTTCAGCCAATGAGCGTGAACCACTCACGTGACATCATGGCCTCGCCTCCCGATGCCTCCTGCCTGCAGTGCAAGTTTCGGGCAGCGCATCGCACGGAGGTAGCGCGCGTGTCCCGCCGCCGGTGGTATAATGAAGGCCTATGAGGAGGAGCGTCCGGATACTTTGTTGAACCTTAGGACCATGAGCAGTCTGTTGGAGTCTGATCTCAGATGATAAGTGCTGACGTGGTAGGGGTGAGGAGCTTGTTCAGATAGGTGGGTAGCTTGCCTAGAAAGTATTTGAATACACAGACCCCCACCAACGCGGCTCGAAACGCGTTGGTGGGGGTCTGTATACCCCGTAATGTAGCTGTATTTTTTTGTGGTTTCCATTAAAATGGTCTTTTTTTATGGGCACACGCTCTCCTGGATTTCATTCAACCTTTTTTTACTTTCCTGAGTATTCGTGCCTGCTTTTTCCTTTTGCTTCGTGTCAAGTCATCCAGAAAAAACGGAAGCACGCCCCCTACTGTGAAAGAAGAAACCTGCACAGCCAAAAGGACATTACCAACTCTAACTGTGAGTTATTTTATCACAAGCACATTCTCCATTCTGACATTATATGCTGGGACACTTTATTGTGTGGCCCCTTACTACAGTGCTCGTGGGGGCCCTAGCCCACTAGTCAGATTACAATGGAGCAGTGATTAATACATGATTGTTCTGTGTCCTATGGATTGGCTATCCCTTATCCATTATCCAGGGGCTTTTCATTTCGGGAATCATTATATACATTTATTGAACGTTACAATTTTTGTACTACATATTTTGAGGCTTTTTTTCAGAGCACCACACATTTTTTCCATTTTTCTATGAAAAGTGGAAAGGCAGGGGACACTTTAACTTTCACATGTTATAATGCCTGGCCCCTGGCTTATGGTGCCAGGTAGCTGCCAGGGGCCCACCGTTCCAGTGGTAACCTTTATTGTATAGCCTGGTTACCCCCTTTATCGTATAGCCTGGCACCCCCTTTGGAGGGAAGTATTATCGAAATGGGGGGGTCCCAGAGTTGAAATGAATGCGGTTCAGCTTGGGGAGACCCTCTGCTTCAATCCTGTTTTAAATTTTTTTTTTTTATAAAAAGCGTGTGACTTGCTCCTTCAGAATACTGATTTTCATGTTCAGTTAAAGCCTTAACAAGAAAAAAATGGGTGTATATAGCGCTAAAAAATCTTGTGCAGTGACAATAATGTTATAATGTGATAGTGCACACAATAAAATATAAATATATAATAATAAACTTAGGCTGCCAGGTGATACCAACTCCAAGACAGGTTGGAAAAACAAGACAAATAATAAACAATACAGACCGGCGCCAATTAGTCCAAGGTGATACTAATGTCCAGCACTGAAAGAGTCTCAGAATAGTAGATAGCTGCAGTAGTATCTTCACAGCTTGTCTTCAATGATTGGACTCCATATGTATGTGCATGGGAGAAAAAATAGACAAAGAAAACATATCATAGTGCAGTATGCAAACAACCAAACATGCAGGACAAACAGGACAAGACAAACACTACATAAAACAGGCTCACCCCCTGAAGAAGTGCGCATGCGCACGAAACGCGTTGGGCAGATTTGCATTTTGAGTGTGGCAGAGGACTGGTAGTGACTGCGGGAGCCTTGCAGCCAAGTGAAAGGAAATTCGGCGATTGCACCCGCCTCCTAGCAGCGGATTTCCGGATTGAGCTTGACAGACAGCACCAGGAGCTCCACGAGATCCGTCAAGCCGCGTGGTGTGACGTGCTTCTGGTCACGGAGAGAGAGATCCCTGGAGGTCTGAGGACTGAAAAAACGGAGCTGCTGCCGGTTACCATCTATCCTTACACCCCTGCTTATGTCCTGTGGCAGTACTGTAAGTAGGATTCCGGTTTTTACCCACCGGATCCCACGTGTGCTACCTCATCATTTTCATTTTAATTGTGTTAATAAATACTTTATTGTAGGATTAGTCAGCCTTGCCTGTTTTATGTAGTGTTTGTCTTGTCCTGTTTGTCCTGCATGTTTGGTTGTTTGCATACTGCACTATGATATGTTTTCTTTGTCTATTTTTTCTCCCATGCACATACATATGGAGTCCAATCATTGAAGACAAGCTGTGAAGATACTACTGCAGCTATCTACTATTCTGAGACTCTTTCAGTGCTGGACATTAGTATCACCTTGGACTAATTGGCGCCGGTCTGTATTGTTTATTATCGGTTAAAGCCTTACTTCACAAATGTAGTAAAGTGCTTTAAAACATTTTTTTGATTTCAACCTTCCCCAGCGATCGCATCTGTCTATCTAAACCTTGTGTCGCCCTGCTCCTTACTTCCCTTCTCCTTTCCCACTCAACCTGTCTTCACCAACCTACTAACACTTCTCTACCTCCTTTGATACCTAACCTACCAAGTCCTACTTCACGTCCCCCTTCACTCCACTTCCAGTCACCACTCCCACTATCTAACTTGCACATTTCTATAGCTTTCTGATTTCCTCACTTCTCCACATTTATTCTTCTTTCTTTCTAGCTCCCTACTTCCTCTCCTCCTTGCTCTCCCCTCTACCACTTCCTTACTACTTGCTGCATCCCTACCCCACTTTAAATTCAAGTCTACTTCCTTACTCCTTCTTATAGTATTGTCTCCTTAAATGTCTCCACTTCGGCTTATTTCCTCTCATCTACTTGCTTTTATCCTCTTACTAACTCCCTCTCTATCACTCACCCTGCCCTTACTCGCTTAATGGTTCTGCCGCTACGGCGCTATACTAATTCCCTTCCTGTATGTCTTTCTATTCTTCCCAGACTCAAAATTCAAAAAGCCCGCGTCGGGCCGGTGAGATGACTAATCCAGGCCTGCGCGGGTCATCCGGCGCATTCTGGACGCCTTGATGGGCTTACGGCTGTCCTTGGTCTTGCTGGTGACGTCATCTGGTCGCGCCGGTGGGAGCTGGTTCCGCGCCACCTCCAAGATGGCGCCGCTCCTTCCGGGGCACAGCTGTGATGCGTATCCGGGGGGCGGCCATTTTGGAAGACGTCTCTCACCAGTGCGGAGGTGCGTGCGCCCGCTCCTGTTTCCCGCTCACCGCTCTCTTCCTGCTACTGTGGATTCCCGCCTTCTAGAGCTGCTTCGCCATCTTGTGTCGGGGGCCGCCATCATCAGAAAGGTAGGCCGCAAATTTTCTCACCAGGGATTCAGTTTCAGCGCAGGTTGCTTGATCACTGGACATCTGTAGTTGGGGTGTCGGGGATCACCGCTCTTTCACTCGGGGTGAGTTTCTTTATTTGGTGACAGCTTCACCGTGGCCGGGGACCAGACCTCAAGTAGGGGGACGAGAACTGGAGGAGAAGCAAAGAAACACAGGTTGCTGAGGCCATGACACCGAGGGATTAGCCTGATACACTACAGGGGTGAACAAAGCCGGGACAGACTCTGGTTATGCATAGTATATGTTAGGTTTTATTAATTCAAGCTCAGGAAGAGCGAGGCAGGAGTGGGGGGGAGTGACCTGCTTCAAAAATCCGCATGGGCCACGCACTAGGGGGGAGGAGGGTGGATCTCCTGGGCCCTAGTGAAGTCCTTTGGGACTGGACGCGGTGGGTGAATGAACTTCATCCCACGTTTCCTCCGGACGGTTGGAGAGGAGTCCAGCTTCCCAAAGGCGGTGATAGAATTCTACTGTCTTTTGTCTTGTCTAGTGTTTGTTGTGTGTCCCCAGGTGTACCCTCTTGTGTGCTCCCCCTTGTGTATTGCTGTAGGTGGTGAAGTGAGGTATTGCAGTTCGAGAAGAAGAGGAGGTCGGGATTGTGGTCCAGGTGCATCAATCAAGAACAGATATCGGCAGCAAAGTCATCTCATACTTTTAAATGAGTAAGGAACTCAGGCTAGTATCACATAACATTAAGGGGTTTAACAGCCCGGTTAAACGCAGAATCGCCTTCCGAGATTATAAGCGTAAAGGGGCAGAAATTCTGTTTCTGCAAGAAACACACTTCTCTCAAGACAACTACCCCAAATTCCTGGATAAGGACTACCCGACACACTTTTTGTCTTCCGCGAAAGTAAAAAAAAAAGGGGTGGCCATACTAATTCATAAAAGAATACCGTTCGTACCCGATAGGACTTTCAAAGATAAAGAGGGCAGATTCCTCATAGTAAGAGGTGCAATCCAAGGGTTCCCAATTACTCTAGCAACAATATATGCCCCTAATGAGACGGCCCCCGTTTTTTTCTCTACCTTCTTTGGGAAACTCAACAAAGTGGCCAGAGGTAATATCATTGTCGCTGGAGACTTGAACAGGGCACTACGGGAGGACCTTGACAGATGTTCATCCACTAATATTACACACAGATCTGACATACTAACAATTAAAAAAGGGTTACGTGACTGCCAACTACTCGACATCTGGAGGGAACAACACCAGAGACTGAGAGAATACACCTTCTACTCACACCCACATGACACATATAGCAGGATAGATTACTTCCTTGTATCCAACAGAATGGTCCCTGGGGTCTCTCGCACCGAGATCCATGATATTTCATGGTCAGACCATGCATCTATAGAGCTGCGGTGCACACTAATCCCACTAGACAGACCTAGAGCGAACTGGAAACTAAACGAAATCTTGCTGAAAATCCCAGCCCTACAGGTGGAAATTGGGGAAAAGCTCACACAATACTTCGAGGAGAATGAGGGGAGTGTGGCTACGCACTCCAGACTGTGGGAGGCCCATAAGGCTACCCTCAGGGGGGTCATTATGAATATGGCCGCTAAACGGAAAAGAGAACGGGAGGGAAAAATTTTGAAGCTAGAGGAACAGCTAGCAGAGCTTTCCTCCCTCCACAAAAAAATAAGAATGCCCACACGTTAACTCAAATACTAGCCACTAAAACTAGTCTTAACCTCCTCCTCTCCGCCCAGGCCGAGAAGGAATTGACCTGGTCCAAGCGGAAATTTTATGAAAAAGCTAACAAGCCTGACACACTACTTGCCAATAAGCTAAAAAAACAAGCTTCCAAACTATCACATTCACGCAATTCGAAACCAAGATGGGGACCTTACCTCCATCCCAGCGAACATAGCAGAGGAATTCAAAAAGTATTACGAAATATTATACAATGGAGATAAGGTAACCCATAATCCGAAAACAAAGGAGGATTTACGGACCTTCTTAATAGAGGCACATTTACCCATTTTGAAGAGATGCGAAAGGGAGGCACTCCAGTCGGACTTCACGATGGAGGAACTCTCTGGGGTCATCAAAGCACTAAAACCGGCTAAAGCCCCAGGGCCAGATGGCTTTTCGAACTTATATTACAATAAATATTTAAAAATTCTAGCCCCCCACATGTTAAAGTTATTCAATGAAATCTTAGCAGGGGCCTCATTCCCAGCACAAATGCTCCAAGCCTCAATATCGGTGATCCATAAACCCGGAAAGGACCCGGCAGACTGTAAGAGCTACCGGCCCATTTCACTGATTAACTTGGACCTCAAAATATACTCTAAACTTATAGCCAACAGGGTGGGTAGTGTTCTTCCCGGGTTAATTCACACGGATCAAGTAGGGTTTATCGGAGGTAGACAAGCGGCAGATAACACCAGGAGAATTATTGACCTAATTGATCTGGCCCAAAAAGAAAAAATTCACTCCATGGTGTTAAGTCTGGACGCTGAAAAAGCCTTCGATAGAATAGATTGGCCCTACCTATCGGAAACACTGAGAGCATTTGGCTTTGAGGGACGCCTCCTGCAGGCCATCCTGGCGTTGTATAAAAACCCAACAGCAAGAGTGAGATATCAAGGTTTCCCCTCAGAACAGTTTGAAATCAAAAGCGGAACACGTCAAGGATGCCCGCTGTCGCCACTACTGTTCGCCTTATGTATAGAGCCTTTGGCGGCACACATCAGAAATAACCCAGATATCTCTGGTATCCCTGTGGGAGACCAAATGCACAAAGCCGCTCTATATGCGGACGATGTCATTCTCACAATAGCCAAATCTCTCACATCTCTCCCAAATGTATTCAACATACTGGGCAAATTTAACCAAATTTCGGGATTTAAGATCAATCAGTCTAAATCAGAAGCCCTCAATATTAATCTACCAAAAGAAGTTGAAAAACTGATTGACCTCAATTTTCAGTTCAAATGGCAACCCTCCGCTATCAAATATTTAGGGGTTTATCTCACAAGGGAGTACAAAACTTTATATAAAGCAAATTTCCCCAAGATCATAAAGACGCTGGGGGAGGATCTCCGAACCTGGATGAAGGGGAGCATCTCATGGATTGGGAGGATACATAGCGTGAAAATGAATCTCCTCCCAAAGATGCTATATCTTTTCCAGAGTCTCCCTATCCCTTTGGTGCAGGCGGACATCCTCTCCCTCCAGTCAAAAATTATAAAATTTATTTGGAACGGGAAAAACCCAAGAATTGCTAAAGGAATATTAAAACGTCCCATTCATCCTGCGGAGGGTGAGCGGTGCCTTGCTTGCAGGCCTACTATAAAGCAGCCCAATTAGGGCAGATTTTCCAATGGCACACAGACCCAAGCCTACGGAGATGGGTTGAGTTGGAGAAGAGATGCTGTGCACCAATTGAAATCCGAAATTTAATCTGGCTACCCAGAGAAGGGGTACGCAAGTTGAACAATCCCCTGCAGACCATGGTCAATTCATTATAAGTTTGGGAGGCCACGAAATTCAAATGTAATTTGACTACCAAAACATCATTAATGACACCAATAGTGGGCAACCCAGACTTCGCTCCGGACCTGAATAGCAAAAATTTCTTGATATGGACTCAGAAGGGCTTCTCCCGTCTAAAAGATCTGGAGGGCATAACGACCATACAAACATTTGACCAAATTAAATCCTCTAAGAATATCCCAAACAAATTTTTTAGGTACCTCCAGATCAGAGATTTCTACAATAAAACGCCAATTCGACCGGCGCGAACAAATTTTGAGCAGCTGTGTTCCAGAGATACGGACACAAGGGGACTCACATCTAGAATGTACAGGGAAGTGATCTGCCAGAAGTCGCCCATTGACAATAGACTGAGTTACATGAGACACTGGGAATCAGACCTAGGAGAGACTTTAGAGGACGACGAATGGGACAGAATTATACAGGCGGCGGCGAAAAGCTCAATCTGCACCACATTAAAGGAGAACGCATATAAAGTCCTTATGAGGTGGTATTACACTCCGACGCGCTTAGCGAAATTTGTAAAAGGCTACTCCCCTCTCTGCCCTAAACAGTGTGGGGAAGCAGCTGACCTCCGACATATGTTGTGGTCTTGCACTAAGGGGGCCCCTATTTGGGAACAAATCAGAGATTGGATTCAGCGGATTCTCGATTTGGAGATCCCCCTGGACCCGTGGCTGTTCCTATTGGGCATGCGGATCCAGGGTCTGTCAAATGCGTCGCATAAATTAATCGCGCATTTTGCTACAGCCACAAGATGTGAGATCGCAGCATTATGGAAACAGCAGGAGATACCAATTATCCCTAAGATCAAAAACAGAATTTGGCATGTCTGCCGGATGGAACAATTAACGAGTTTAGTTAATGACTCCGGCACAAATGTTCTAAAGGTCTGGGATCCATGGTTGACCCAGGTAGACATCCCAGGAGTGGACGCCACCTCAATCTTGCACTAATTAAACTAGGTGCGTTCTCCTTTAAGGGCAGATTAGACAACACGACTCAGCGACGCACAGTTAGCAGACCTTCATGTAGTCATAGAATAGGGAAAAACAAATAAAAGAAAGAAACCTCAGAAGAACCTGTCCCAGTTAAAACCCTTAGCTATTGCCTAAAAGGTTGAACAAGAGATATCTAAAAAACTGCACCAGAGCCTGGCAACCTACCACCTCCCTCCCCCCCCCCCCTAACCTCTTTCCCTGTCCCCTTGTCAAGTTCGTCTGGTCTTGTTTGTAAAGTGTTAAGTGGATGTGTCTTCGAGGCGTCATTACATGTGTTTAACAAAACTGGAAATGTAATAATGGGCTGTGGAACATTGGCTGTATTTGTACTTTCCAATAAAAATTTAAAGTTGAAAAAAAACAAAAACATTTTTTTATATTGCATTGAGTAATGGAAACCCAGGACAGTGTTGGTGCTAGCTAGATATAAACACTCCAGACATGTACCAATCTTTAAACCCTTGGGTATTTAATGTTGGTACAGATAAGAAGCATGGCTTACTCCAACCCGTTTACCCTGTGGTCAAAATATTAGTACAGCTCAACCCCGTTATAGCGCAATCTGCTATAGCGCGAATCCGCTTTTAATGCTGTCTGAGCGTGGCTCCCGATTTAAAAACATCTCCAAGGTTTTATTTTTATATAATATTCAATGCATTATTGCTAACAGACACACGCTGATACACATATATACACACACCCCTACACCATGCGGGAATTGAACCCATGATCTTTCATATGCTGGTGCAATTCTCTAGCTGCTACACCACAGTATTGGTGTGATGAATCTGACTCTATAAACAAACGTAACATCTACTGCACAGTGCAGTCCATGGGTGATCAGGGTTCAATTCCCGCATGTGTATTATATAAAATGTATTCACTGTTGGGCTGTCATTGATCAGAGAAGGGTCATGTGACCCTCCTGCGCTCACTAGTCAGTCAAATTGAAAGCTTGGGAGAGCGTATGTAAGCACCTCGGAGCCTGATGAAGTGGAGAGAGCTGCAGATGCCGGGTAAGTCCTCGCAGAACCGTTCTTCCTGATTGCGCCGACCATTTCGCGATCCTGGTTATAACGTGCTCATTATGTGGACCAAGAGCACCGCGTTATAACGGGATTCAGCTGTATTAAGGGTTTCATATTTTTTTTTTTCATTTACAAACCTACTTTACATCCCTATCATTAAAAAATATATATATATATATATATATATATATATATATACACACACACACACACACACACACACACACACACACACACACACACACACACACACACACACACAGTTAGGTCCGGAAATAATTGGACACTGACAGAATTTTCATAATTTTGGCTCTGTACGCCACCACAATGGATTTGAAATGAAACAACTGAGATGCAATAGAAGTGTAGACTTTCAGCTTTAATTCAAGGGGTTGAACAAAAATATCGTATGAAACGTTTAGGAATTGCAACCATTTTCATACACAGTCCCCTTATTTCAGGGGCTCAAATGTAATTGGACAAATTAACACAATCATAAATAAAATGTTAATTTTTAATACTTTGTCGAGAATCCTTTGCAGGCAATGACTGAAGTCTGGAACGCATGGACATCACCAAACGCTGGGTTTCCTCCTTTGTGATGCTTTGCCAGGCCTTTACTGCAGCTGTCTTCAGTTGTTGTTTGTTCGTGAGTCTTTCTGCATTAAGTTTTGTCTTCAGCAAGTGAAATGCATGCTCGATCGGGTTGAGATCAGGTGATTGACTCGGCCATTGCAGAATATTTCACTTCTTTGCCTTAAAAACATCCTGGGTTTCTTTCGCAGTATGTTTTGGGTCATTGTCCATCTGTAAAGTGAAGCGCCGTCCAATCAACTTCACTGAATTTGGCTGAATCTGAGCAGACAATATATCCCTATACACTTCAGAATTCATCCGGCTGCTTCTGTCTTCGTTCACATCATCAAAAACCACTAGTGACCCAGTGCCATTGTAAACCATGCATGCCCATGCCATCACTGCCTCCACCGTGTTTTTCAGATGATGTGGTACACAGCAACTCTCTTTTTTAGATGTCCTCATTACACAGACTAATGGGGAGTTACATACTGATCTTTTTAGAAAGGATACATACAGAAATGCCATTTTAAGGGCAGATAACCATCATCCTCCTTCTCTTATTGATGCATTACCTTTTTCACAGAAAGTCCGGGTCTGCAAAATCACGAGCAGGAAGGATAATATTGAACCAGCTATTGGAGAACTACGTAGTAGATTCCTGGCTAGGGGATATCCTCCTGCTGTGTTAGACCGGGCACTGGATAAAGAGGTAAGTGCTACCAAAAATAAGAAGGAGGACAGGCTTGTATTTACCACTACGTACAGTCATAAGCGAAGCAGAGGAAAAGACCTCCCAGCCCGACGCTACAAGCCTGGTAGACAGCGTGTATCACGCGCAGGCTGTATTAACCCCCAGCACATCGGAGACCAACCATGTAGGAATAAGCACTGTAGCTGTGATGAATCCTTGATCACATTGAACGGGAAAACACTGGACACGATGGGCCCTTGGTCCCTCTAAGGATTCATTTTGCTGGGGGTTAATACAGCATGCGCGTGATACACGCTATCTACCAGGATTGTAACATTGGGCTGGGAGGTCTTTTCCTCTGCTTCGCATATTGCTGGTTTGGCCACGGCTGCTCAGCCTGGAATTAAGACTTTCATTATTGACATTATAAGAAGAGGCTTATACCCCGTGAATATGTATGTAATCACTTAATTGGTGATTTGAGAACTGGAGTGCTATCGTTATTTTTTTTTCTAACCATTTATTTATTTATTTTTTGTGGCATCTATTTATTCACATTTTTTCTTTCTGTGGAACATTTTTTTTTATTTCTCTGGAGTGAGTATTCGTGCTATTCCTATCCTGTGTGTTTTTTATTATGGAAGATTATGTAGAAGTGGAGGATGAGGAAGGGGTTACTGATACCTATGCCTTTAACTGTGGAGACACTCACCGTCAGAGGAGGGCAGAGTCAGTTTTTGATGAAGGTGCTAATTTCATCTGTGAAGAGCCTGCTGACTTAATTACCCACTTCCTTACATTGGAAAAACTGTTATCACAGGACATTAGGTATTGGTGGGACATTACCACTCTTGAGAACTATGCTAGAGTTAAAAGGATTCCGTGAGGCTTACGCTTGAAAAAGGTACCGTCCTTTGGCTTTATTAATAAAGATTTTGAGAATGACTGGAAAGCCATATTAGATCATTGCTCATTTAAGCTAATCAAATTGATCATTAAGTATAAGCTAAATTAAAAAAAAGAAAGTGAGAGCCAATGTGAAAGTCCTACAGGATAAATTGAAAGGTTGCAGAAAAATGGAGAATTTTATTAAATATGACCAAACACTTTTAAGCAACGTGGGTGCTATGGAAAAGTCTCTAATGATTAAGAAACAACAAAAGTTTGATAGGGACAAGATAGACTATGAGAAGCAGCAAGTTTATATATGGCAACGCTACACTACAAACGCACAAAAGCCACAACCAAAATCTGGTTCTAAATATCAGAATAATAAAAAACAAGGTGACTCCAAGAACCCGAATAAATCCATCCTAAAACGCCATGGAAACGCTTCCAGTTTTGAGTCAGATGGTTCTGACTATGAGAGTCGTTCACTAGGCGTTTCCTTTTGTGATGATGATGATAATTGGCGAGTTAGATCTACCTCCCCTGAAACCGACTCTTCACAAAAATCTGTTATGATGCCCTCTCGGAAAGAAGATAAACCTTCATACTCCTTGTTTCAAAAGGAGTCAAAAAACGAAAGAGGACAAGGAGATCATCAAAGAAGAGAAGGGGGGAGGGGGATCCGGGGGATCGAGCAAAAGAAAGAAATATGCATAGGAGAAGTTGTGGATAATGTTATCAACATTTCACATAAGACTCTTACAGATGACCAGATTGCGGTTCTAAATAGAGGTTTAAATTTTGCCCCATACCAAGATTTTAATTTATTCAATACCATCATTGATCTCCAAAAATTAATTCGCAAATTGTCTCTTAAAAAATATTTTAATAGAAAAAAGGGACAACAGAGGTTCCACTATATTCCACTGATAGAGGTCTAGCTGAGAATGTTGATGGTATTGATGTTTCAATGGAGAATTTGGATTTGCATTCATTTCGTGAACAATGTGCTTTATCAGATCTTAGAGATCTTTATGATGAACAAAATCAGGATTTGGAGCCTGAGATCCCTTCCTCATTCAGCTTCTTTGGGCAATTACACTTAGGTCTTAAGAAGAAATCAACCTTTTGCCCTCATATTTTTAACAATCATAATATTAAGACCTTTGAGAAGCTGGTTGAGAGGGATCTCAGGTTATTGGCTAGGGGTATTGTACCCCGGGGGGTTCCCTCTTTAAATAAAACGAATCTGTCAGATATTGACTTCCAGGAGATGATTGCCCTCAGGGAAGATAGGTCTATTACAATCAAAAAGGCTGATAAGGGAGGGGCCATTGTGGTGCCCTCTTCTTCAGATTATCAGGCAGAGGCACTTAGATTACTTGAGGATGTTGAATCTTATACAAAATTGACATGATCCCACATGTGAGTTTTTACACCTTTTGAAAGAGATTCTTGAAGAAGGAAAGGCCCTATTTGTACTTAACACAAAGGAATATGAGTTTCTCTACAATGCCTCACCTATTGTGCCCATCTTCCACCATCTCCCAAAGATCCATAAGTCACTTGTCCGCCCTCCTGGGCGGCCCATTGTGGCCAGTATTGGATCTTTGGGAGATGGGTTATCACGCTACAGTACATTGATGGTTTTTTACAGCCACTGGTAAAAAATCTGCCTTCTTTTCTGAGAGATTCTATGGATCTTTTATCCGCTATAAAAAATGTTATGATAGAAAAAATTAAACTAAACATATACTAAGCGCTTAACCTATTAGCCTAACTTAACAATACACGATAATGATGGATAAGTGCTCTAAATGTTGGAATTCCCTTACAAAGATACAACAATAAACTAGTGAATTCTACAGACTAATATAACAAACTGAGAAGACGGCTGCCTAAGGATTGAAAAACCACAAACCTATCCACAAGGTAAGTACAACAATAGCTTAAAAACAAAAATAAAACAAACAATGAAAGAAAACAGAAATAGTCCTTGGCGCACTATCTGGTATATAAACCTGCAGAAAAATGAAGTCCAAAGATCTTGGTAGTGAGGATTGTTGGTCCGGAATCCAATCGTACTCAAAGTCCTCTGAGGTGGTGGAATCAGATTTGTGCGAATGATGCTTTAATGCATGCCAGACCAATATGATTGGGTTCAAAGCAGGATCTTAATGAATGTTGCAGATGTGTTTTGGGGTCAATGTCTTGGAAGGACTGGTGACCACTCCAGATGTGAAGTATTCAGAAATGTTACGTTCTTCCCTCTGAGCAATAATGACCTTCTGTATGTAGACTCTCTAATATGAGGAAAAAGCCTTAATGGACTGGTCATGCACAGCTGCATCTAAAGACTTAGTAAACAATTATTTGGAAGTCTGACTCCTCCTCCCTGTCAGACTTCCAAATAATTGTTTACTAAGTCTTTAGATGCAGCTGTGCATGACCAGTCCATTAAGGCTTTTTCCTCATATTAGAGAGTCTACATACAGAAGGTCATTATTGCTCAGAGGGAAGAACGTAACATTTCTGAATACTTCACATCTGGAGTGGTCACCAGTCCTTCCAAGACATTGACCCCAAAACACATCTGCAACATTCATTAAGATCCAGCTTTGAACCCAATCATATTGGTCTGGCATGCATTAAAGCATCATTCGCACAAATCTGATTCCACCACCTCAGAGGACTTTGAGTACGATTGGATTCCGGACCAACAATCCTCACTACCAAGATCTTTGGACTTCATTTTTCTGCCAGGTTTATATACCAGATAGTGCGCCAAGGACTATTTCTGTTTTCTTTCGTTATTTATTTTATTTTTGTTTTTAAGATATAAAAAATGTTAGTTGGAAAAAGACTTTTAGATGGGTGACATTGGACGTGATGTCACTTTACTCAATCATAGATCACGAGCAAGGGATTCGAGCAGTGGAATTTTTTCTTGATGCTTCTACATTGTCCATTTCATTACGTGCCTTTCTTTTGGATTCTATTATGTTTCTGCTCACCCATAATTATTTTTCTTTTGATGCACAATTTTATCTTCAGACACGGGGTACTGCTATGGGGACGTCATTTGCCCCCTCTTATGCTAATTTGTTTGTGGGTCTTTGGGAATCCACACACATTTTCGGTGCTGATAATTCTTTTCGTCATCAGATTATTTTCTATAAACGGTATATTGACGATTTGATTATGATTTGGGATGGGGATTTATTATCACTGCATGCCTTTATTCATACACTTAATACTAATTCTTTAAATCTTAAATTTACTTATGAAGAACACATGAATCACATCAATTATTTAGACATTACTTTATTTATTGACACGACAGGCACTATTCAAACGGACATTTTTAGAAAGCCTCATTCACGTAATACTTTATTGGAAGCAGACAGCAGTCATTCTAAATCATCATTCGAAGTATACCCAAGGCTGAATTCCTTCGACTAAGACGGCTTTGTTCAAATGACGATTTATTTGAGCATCAAGCAGAGGAATTAAAAACTCGATTTGCTCAAAGAAAATATAATCACACTGATATTGAAGCAGCATATCTGTGTGTCAAATCTACAAACAGGATCGATTTGTTATCGAACTCGTCTGTGAAGTTCAAGAAGAAACATGAATTGGATCGAGTGACGTCTGCTCTATTTGTCACCCAGTTTAGTCGCCAGGCTGAACAGATTCGTTCTATCATTTATAAACATTGGGGGACCCTCACTCTTGATAAGGACCTACATAGTTCAGTTAACCAGGGTCCAGCCATTACTTTTAGGAAATCCAAATCCTTATCTGACTATCTTTCTCCAAGATTGTTTGACTCTAAGAAGTCTAACAAATCTGTTTAAAATAAAAGGTTTTTTTAAATGTGGAAAATGTTGCGTTTGCTGCTATGCGAAACCAATTAAGTCTATTAAGACTATTTATTCTAAAAAGAACTATAGGATCCCATCCTTTATTAATTGTGACTCACAATTTGTCATATACTTTCTTACCTGTGGCTGTGGCCAAGGGTACGTGGGCTGCACTATACGCCCTGTTAAAAACAGAATCATGGAGCATATACGTTCCATTAAAAGAAAAGATTTCATGTTACCAGTTTCAAAACATTTTACTGACTGTCCTTCAGGAGGTCTATCAAATGTTCATTTTTCTGCTGTAGAACTGGTGCCCATGCCCATGACAGGGGGTGATAGATTAAAGCTCCTCAACCAGCGGGAGATGTTTTGGATCCATTCTTTGGATACATTATCCTCTGCAGGAATTAATACAGAATGGGATCTAGAAAAGGTGAAGGGAAACACAAAATGGATGTGCCCCCTAAAAGAATTCACTTAAATGCACACCATAACAGTGTAAAAATTAACTTTTAATAAATTTACTTAAAACATATATTACCAAAGTAATGTGTAATGTGAATTAAAAATATATTAAATCAACGCTATCAGGCAACCTTGTCGTCAGTTATAAGTTCATACTATCCCATTTAACCACTTAATAATGGTGGGATATGGAGGACACAGATTGCTAGGAGTCAGGGTGTTAACCCCTCTGGAGCAACGGTGAGACCCAATAATGGAAGTGTATAGATGTACACAAGTGAGTGGCCAATGGGTTAAATGTCCAGCTACCTTGCTAGATCAGCCAGCACTGCGCACTATAATGGAGACTTTAGTGTGTTAAAATAAGAGTGCTAGAGTGATAAAGCTGGCAAATGCAGTGATAATGGTAGTACATACACTGCTTGTCCGGGATGGGAAGGGAGCGAAGATAGCAGGGATACACCATGAAAAATAAAAAATAAATGCATACAATAGTGTAATAAGTTCTTTTCAATCTGGATAAAACATGTATGTCTTGGCTCTATAGCAATGCCTACTTACAGCAGGTCAAAAGGTAAAAAGCATTGATCTACACAGCAGGTAGAAAGGTGTCAGGATCTTCAGGAACAACAGCCCAGGTTTACAGCATAAGAAATCAGCACCTCAGCTCAGACGTCAGTAGATGTGAGTGGATCAGAGACATGCAAAAGAAAGGCAGACCATAGTGTCGATCGTGCATAAAATTTATATAAACAAACAACAAATTTTAGGAATTGTACTCACATTGTGTACATAATCATAGTTCACATAAGGCTTTACTTGAGGCAAATGGAGTGCTGGTTCAGTGTGGAGCAGCTCACCGGGGATCTTCTCCTTAGACTCACAACAGACCGGGTGGGAGATGGCGTCTGACGTCACATCCGCTGTTGGGGTGACGGCATCCGGTCTTGGAGGCAAACGGTGGGGGAACTCAGCAACTCTGAAGCCTTCAGTAGAAAGAGCAGCTGCAGCAATGAAAGTGGCTCTACGCGTTTCGTCGTACTAGACAACTTCCTCAGGAGCATTCATTGAGGAGAAGATCCCCGGTGAGCTGCTCCACACTGAACCAGCACTCCATTTGCCTCAAGTAAAGCCTTATGTGAACTATGATTATGTACACAATGTGAGTACAATTCCTAAAATTTGTTGTTTGTTTATATAAATTTTATGCACGATCGACACTATGGTCTGCCTTTCTTTTGCATGTCTCTGATCCACTCACATCTACTGACGTCTGAGCTGAGGTGCTGATTTCTTATGCTGTAAACCTGGGCTGTTGTTCCTGAAGATCCTGACACCTTTCTACCTGCTGTGTAGATCAATGCTTTTTACCTTTTGACCTGCTGTAAGTAGGCATTGCTATAGAGCCAAGACATACATGTTTTATCCAGATTGAAAATAACTTATTACACTATTGTATGCATTTATTTTTTATTTTTCATGGTGTATCCCTGCTATCTTCGCTCCCTTCCCATCCCGGACAAGCTACTATTGAAAGGAATCTGTACACATTCCTGGAAGGTTGAGAATTTGATCAGTGATCACCTTGACACATTTTATTTTGAATTTTAATTTTGTGCACTATTTTATCACAGATTGGGTGTGGTTAGCGCCGGTAACAAATCACTTTAAGTTCACTTAGTACATACACTGCAGCATAGACCTGCCAGACACGGCAGTGCTGTGCAAGGAAAGCAGGCACACTCACTATAAAATTAAAGGATTAAATAAATAACTAACTAATGGGATCAACACAGTTAGAGCCAGGAGACTGCTGACACTACATTAAAACAGCTCCAAGTAGGAGACTGACAACATTGCGCGTCCAACGCGCGTTTCCCTCCAGCAAAGGAGCTTCTTCAGGGACAAATTTTAAATCTAAAACATTTTTCATGAACATTTTGTATGAGTATTCTTGCTATGCTTCCGTCTCACGATGATAATAATGATTGTCTGTTTATTAAGTTATTTATTATTGTCATTTTTTTCTGCTTTCTAGTGATCAAATAAGATATATATTTATTAATGAATTCAATTGTCCTACATTTTCTTTTGGCATCTATTCTTCTTTATTATTTATTATTTGTTTTCCTTTTTCTAACTATATATTTACTTTTTTCTAGAATAATATTGTGTTTTACATATGTCCTTTAAACCATATCTATTGTGTCTAGGAGTTTGATGATATACCATTCATATGCCATCTTATGATATTAAAATTAACAAATCAATGGGTTAAATATACATTGAATATTCACTATAGATTTGGACATGTGTATGTTTATGTTTCCACAGTTGATATATATGTGTTATTGATATTTCTTTTGTATGTGATTGGTCTTTTTTATTAATTTTTTACCTGTTTATTCCCTCTATGTGGATCTCTTCCCTCTGAGCATTACGCCCCTTTCCTGTGTTTCATTTCACAGGGAATTTGTGTCCTGGGGGTTTGTGTTTACCTGGACACAGGTGGGCGGTGCTTTTGAGGGTGTAAACCATATAAGAGTTTGATTAAGACCAGTGAAACTACTCTTTGATAAAGCGCACCATGCGAGAGGTTTCTCTTTTTAATTAGTTATGTCCCAATAAATAATTTGTTATTTTTTCTATTAGCCTCCAGTTCTCGTTTTTTCATAGTTGTGATCCAAGTCTTTTCCTTCCTGCTTACTACGTACAGTCAAGCTGGTGGTTTTATTAAATCTACCAGTCTTAAACACTGGCATATTCTGCAAAATGATGATATATTATCTGAAAGTTGCTGTGTACCACCAATGGTGGCATTCAAAAGAGGGAGGAATCTGGCGGATAGCCTGATACATGCAGATAATGAGGGTAACTACAGAACTCCTCATTTTCTGGAGGGTGGCAGACCGGGTAACTTTAGATGCATGAGCTGCTCGGTCTGTAACAGTCTGACTACCGGTAGTCAATTCAGTCACCCCCCAAAGCGGGAGAATCATAAAAATTAAAAATAGACGCCCCACAGCGTGTGCTCCGCTGCTACAGAGACTGGAACAGTGAAAGACATTATTGCTTGGCACGGCGAATTGGCTGTACTGCTGTTCAGCTGAACTGGAGACCTCCTAAGTACTACCTTGAGGCTGAGGGCTGTACTAACAGCTAACCGATTGGAAGACCACCCAGGCCCTACCCCCGAGGCTGAGGGATTGAGAAGGAGAGAGCCACGACATCTCTATTGGCGTCCGTTGGTGCTTGGGTAACATTAACCCTGAAATGATTGTTTTTTCTATCTAAATGTACGCTTAATACTCACCTTTATTTTGTGGTTACTAATATAATTTTTAATGCACTATGAGCGTTGTGCGCTGTGTTTTTTTGTATTTCTGTTTGCTATTAGGGGGTATTTGAGCCATCCCTGGTGCCACAGCTGCAGACGTTCCATATACTCTACGTGTTTAAAGGTCACCTCTTTTTGTACATCACTATATCACCTCACTTTTATTGATTGTAGTAGCGCACTATATCTTTTCACATTTTCTCACTCCAGATAGGGAGACTTTCTTATTGAGACGTGAAGCATTCTGGATACATGCTTTAAATACCAGCAACGGTATGGGTCTTAATGAGCAACAGAATTTAAAATGCTTCCTTAATAGAAGGTAATTTTTTGTCTTTCTACAGGCATATTTGATCTTGCACCATCCATGGACTCTGCCCTTACCTATTGGGAAAATTATCCTTTTTGTGTGGTTTTTTTCCCTTCCCTCCCTCCCCCTTCCCTCCCCCCCCACCCCCTGGCTGTGTGTACCCATTTCTGACTAGGTATACACACTAGTATATTCTAAATACTGATGTACTGCATATTCTTATGTGGCATTTCACGGTAACTTTGCAGGATTATACTGATGTCATCAGCAGTATACAGTCTCATGTTTTTAATAGTATATTGCTGTATTAGTTTTGTGCACATATGCTTTATGAATATTTTGGTGTGTGGTTTATTTACACTTTCAGGGTGATTTATAGGAGTGTGTCACTCCTCCCTGCTCTGACACTGATCCCATGGCGATGGATACATCTTTGTCCAGCCCTGTGAGTACAGTCTTGATTGGTGCACACCCCCCCCTTCCCCCCGACGGGCGGGTCACGCTGACGTCATCATGGGGGAGTGTTCAGTCTGGGGAGAGGTGTGGCTGTGGCTGCATTCCTCCAAGACAGCTCTATGCTGTATTGCCAGGGATTTAGACCTAGACGTCTGACGTCACTAGGGGGCGCCATATGGTAGCTCTGACATCACTAGGGGGCGCCATATGGTAGCTCTGACGTCACTAGGGGGCGTCAACATCCTGGTTATGTGGCAGAGCGGGGAGAGTATCAGGGGGGTGGTATATATTGTGACTGTTTTCTTGTGTTTGGTAGCCTTCACCTTGAGAAAGGCAGTATTAGACTGCCGAAACGTTGGACTTTATGGCATATTAAACCTCCTTTGAGTAAGACCGTGTGCCTGCTTCTTCTTCTTTGTCCGGCTACAGGAAGGGTCAGGAGACAGGGAGGACAGAGGCAGGAGAAACCCATCTGACTCCGGCCTTGCCTGTCCCTACGAATACAAACATACAACCCCTCACTGAATAACATAGCCCTAATCCCATGTAATAATCCTGGGTGTAAACAAAATAATGGTTTTATGAATATTGTAATGGTTTATTAGGGACCTAGGAGGTGGCTAGTGGTGCTGTTATGTGTATTTTTGTTTATTGTGGGTAGTGGGGGTGGATGAACGGGGTATTGGCCCCAAGGATGGGTGTTTAGGCCTACCGGGTGGGGGGGGGGGTAGCGGGAGGGGTTAACCCCTTCATTACCTTAGCGGTATTAACCACGAAGTTAAAGAAGAGGTTAAGTCATCCTGCAACCCCCTGGCAAGGCCTAAACACCCACCCAGGGCCAAATACCACCTTCACCCACCCCCGCTACCCACAATAAGCCTGGCACGGGTGTATAACCCCTTCATTGCCTTGGCGGTAATGAAGTTGCCTGTAAATGCATTTTTTATGCATCGGATTCATGCCGGGGGTCTCTGGTGCTGATATTAATGGATATCAGCTCTGGGACACATGCATGTTATTTTCATCGCAGCTTCACCCCACCTTCTTGCCAACTTTTGTGGCGGGACAATTTGGAGAAGAAACAGCAATTTTAAAGTGGCGATCAGCCGCAATAAGCTGATCAGGGCTTATAGAATTGAGCGTGTTTGAAAAACTGGCGATCAGTGCTGAAAAGTGGCTTATCACCGCGCGTCTGCCGATTTTATTTATTTATTTATTTTCCGGCAAAAAAACCCCGGTTATTTTTGCTCTAATCGCCAGCTTCTCTGGGCTTTCTGAATCGCTGTAGGCTTTTTTGGCTATAAACTGGTGATAAGTGGCTTATCGCTGCTTACTGCATGAGGGCCTTAGGGAGGATTTGTTCCTGTAAAGTACACCTAGTTTGGCATAGGATTTGGATGTCAGGGTATCAATGTGCATCCCAAATGTTAAATGGGAGTTGAACTACTGCACCGACACACTTTATTCGAGCAAATGCCTGGTTTGTACCTGGCAGAAACCTGGAATCCGCCGCTGCTCACCTCTTGCATGCTTCGTTGCGTTTGCCTTCCCAGCCACGGTTCATGCCTGGCTGACGGGGGCCTGATCTGTTAAATGATAATGAGAATGATTTACTAGGCTGCGATGTTTCGATTGTCCACCAGATGGCATAAACTCATGACTTAAGTAATGTGTGGCCTTTGCAAGTTGTTTCGTTTCCAAAAAAAAGTTACTTTATCCCAGTACAGTATGCTATTGTGTAACTTGTCCTTGAGACTGAAGGAAGAGTTGCAAAAAATGTATCAATTTAGGCTTTACATACAGTAATGTATTAAATAAAGACAAAGATCATTTTCACTTACACTATTCTACAGAGACATGAGTGTTCAAGTGGAGCCCGTGTTCCAAAAACCTGACAGAAGTTATGCTTATTTGATATGGGCCGCTATAAATGCAACAGAGGATAAGATGGCAACAGTTGTTCAAATTTATCAGTATTTTATCGAAAATTATGACTTTTACAGATTTTCGCCAACTCCTCATTTGTGGAAGCATGCAATAAGGAAAAGGTTATGTAGTGACCCCTGTTTTCACCGTATTGAGCCCCAATTTGTTGGAGGGTATTGGTGTGTGTCACAGGGTTTTTCCCGTATCTATGATAATGGAGGCGGCAAAAGGCGAAGGGTCGTGTTAAAACGAAATAAGAAGCGACAGTCCCTGCCAAGCAATGCGCCAGAACCAGAACCAGAACCAGCAGCAGCACCAGCTTATCATCATGGTCCCGCCGTCGGTGACAACTCTGAGATGGATTTCGCAGCCAGTTTTGATGAAGCTTGCATGTACCTAAGCGATTTCCCGCTGACTACAGGTGGGCTAGTCCCTCTGCAAAATGATGAAAGCTGGACTGGAAGTGGGCCGGCGCCAGCGCAAGCTGAATGGGAAATTTAGTAATACTGTACAGTATGGTGAGTACTGTATTTTTGCCGTATTATTTTGGTGGGGCTGGCTGGGAACTTCTTTAGGGGGCTGACCATTACTGTACATTAAAACTTTTCATTTTGTTTTTCCTCAGAAAAGAAAACGGCTAATGGGGGGATTTCGATGGATTATATTGTACTGTATGCTGATGTTTTCCGGCCATACAGTATACTGTGTAATAAACCCGAATAAATAAAACTATGCATTTATTCTACAGTACATGTTCAGTAAATTACTGCACATACTGGGGGCGAGATGTGTTTGCAGCAGAGAGAGATTTAATAATATTGTACAGTGAGCAGGGGGTTCCCTGAGCCAGAAATTAATGCTCAGGGAACCCCCCCCCCCCCCTGCTCCTGATCAATATTATTAAAAATACGGAAAATGCTGCGTCATTACCATAGCGGATAGCCGCTAAGGCAATGAAGGGGTTAACCCACCGTGCCCGCTTTATTGTGTGTAGTGGGGATGGGTGAGGGGGGTATTTGGCCCTTGGTGTGAGTTTAGGACTTGCGGGAGGGGGGGGGGGGGTTGCGGGTGCACTTAACCCCTTCACGATCGTAGCAGTTAATACCGCTACGGTCATGAAGGGGTTAAGCCCTCCCGCTACCCCACCCCCCCCCCCCGCAAGCCCTCCCCAACCATCGTTGGGGCGAATACCCCATTCACCCACCCTCCCGCTACCCACAATAAAAAAATACACACACACAGCAGCCGCCAAAAAATAAATAAATAAATGACAATAAATACATTTGAAATACATTTTTATTGATAGTGTAGATGTGCAGGGGGTCTCCGGAGCTGAACCGCGTTGGTTTTAGGTCTGGGGACCCCGTGCCCCCCGAGATACAGGCCCCTTTAGGGGGTGCCGGTATCCAGCTCTGCGTTAAAAGCCCGATCACGTGACCGCGGCCTGTAAACCAAGCAGAGCAGAGGGATACCGGCACCCCCTAAAGGGGCCTGTATCTCGGGGGGCACGGGGTCCCCAGACCTGAAACCTGTGCGCTTCTGCTCTGGAGACCCTCTGCACATGTACACTATCAATAAAACACATACAATATACAGTATAAATAAACACTCGTTCTTTACCTTAGCGTCTATGCGCTATGGTAAAGAAGCATTATTTTAATAATATTGTAAAGTGAGCAGGGGGTTCCCTGAGCCAGAAATTAATGATTAATGCTCAGGGAACCCCCCCCCCCCTGCTCCTGATCAATATTATTAAAAATACGGAAAATGCTGCGTCATTACCATAGCGGATAGCCGCTAAGGCAATGAAGGGGTTAACCCACCGTGCCCGCTTTATTGTGTGTAGTGGGGATGGGTGAGGGGGGTATTTGGCCCTTGGTGTGAGTTTAGGACTTGCGGGAGGGGGGGGGGGGGGTTGCGGGTGCACTTAACCCCTTCACGATCGTAGCAGTTAATACCGCTACGGTCATGAAGGGGTTAAGCCCTCCCGCTACCCCACCCCCCCCCCCCCCGCAAGCCCTCCCCAACCATCGTTGGGGCGAATACCCCATTCACCCACCCTCCCGCTACCCACAATAAAAAAATACACACACACAGCAGCCGCCAAAAAATAAATAAATAAATGACAATAAATACATTTGAAATACATTTTTATTGATAGTGTAGATGTGCAGGGGGTCTCCGGAGCTGAACCGCGTTGGTTTTAGGTCTGGGGACCCCGTGCCCCCCGAGATACAGGCCCCTTTAGGGGGTGCCGGTATCCAGCTCTGCGTTAAAAGCCCCGATCACGTGACCGCGGCCTGTAAACCAAGCAGAGCAGAGGGATACCGGCACCCCCTAAAGGGGCCTGTATCTCGGGGGGCACGGGGTCCCCAGACCTGAAACCTGTGCGCTTCTGCTCTGGAGACCCTCTGCACATGTACACTATCAATAAAACACATACAATATACAGTATAAATAAACACTCGTTCTTTACCTTAGCGTCTATGCGCTATGGTAAAGAAGCATTATTTTAATAATATTGTAAAGTGAGCAGGGGGTTCCCTGAACCAGAAATTAATGATTAATGCTCAGGGAACCCCCCCCCCCCTGCTCCTGATCAATATTATTAAAAATACGGAAAATGCTGCGTCATTACCATAGCGGATAGCCGCTAAGGCAATGAAGGGGTTAACCCACCGTGCCCGCTTTATTGTGTGTAGTGGGGATGGGTGAGGGGGGTATTTGGCCCTTGGTGTGAGTTTAGGACTTGCGGGAGGGGGGGGGGGGGTTGCGGGTGCACTTAACCCCTTCACGATCGTAGCAGTTAATACCGCTACGGTCATGAAGGGGTTAAGCCCTCCCGCTACCCCACCCCCCCCCCCCCCCGCAAGCCCTCCCCAACCATCGTTGGGGCGAATACCCCATTCACCCACCCTCCCGCTACCCACAATAAAAAAATACACACACACAGCAGCCGCCAAAAAATAAATAAATAAATGACAATAAATACATTTGAAATACATTTTTATTGATAGTGTAGATGTGCAGGGGGTCTCCGGAGCTGAACCGCGTTGGTTTTAGGTCTGGGGACCCCGTGCCCCCCGAGATACAGGCCCCTTTAGGGGGTGCCGGTATCCAGCTCTGCGTTAAAAGCCCCGATCACGTGACCGCGGCCTGTAAACCAAGCAGAGCAGAGGGATACCGGCACCCCCTAAAGGGGCCTGTATCTCGGGGGGCACGGGGTCCCCAGACCTGAAACCTGTGCGCTTCTGCTCTGGAGACCCTCTGCACATGTACACTATCAATAAAACACATACAATATACAGTATAAATAAACACTCGTTCTTTACCTTAGCGTCTATGCGCTATGGTAAAGAAGCATTATTTTAATAATATTGTAAAGTGAGCAGGGGGTTCCCTGAGCCAGAAATTAATGATTAATGCTCAGGGAACCCCCCCCCCCCCTGCTCCTGATCAATATTATTAAAAATACGGAAAATGCTGCGTCATTACCATAGCGGATAGCCGCTAAGGCAATGAAGGGGTTAACCCACCGTGCCCGCTTTATTGTGTGTAGTGGGGATGGGTGAGGGGGGTATTTGGCCCTTGGTGTGAGTTTAGGACTTGCGGGAGGGGGGGGGGGGGTTGCGGGTGCACTTAACCCCTTCACGATCGTAGCAGTTAATACCGCTACGGTCATGAAGGGGTTAAGCCCTCCCGCTACCCCACCCCCCCCCCCCCCCCGCAAGCCCTCCCCAACCATCGTTGGGGCGAATACCCCATTCACCCACCCTCCCGCTACCCACAATAAAAAAATACACACACACAGCAGCCGCCAAAAAATAAATAAATAAATGACAATAAATACATTTGAAATACATTTTTATTGATAGTGTAGATGTGCAGGGGGTCTCCGGAGCTGAACCGCGTTGGTTTTAGGTCTGGGGACCCCGTGCCCCCCGAGATACAGGCCCCTTTAGGGGGTGCCGGTATCCAGCTCTGCGTTAAAAGCCCCGATCACGTGACCGCGGCCTGTAAACCAAGCAGAGCAGAGGGATACCGGCACCCCCTAAAGGGGCCTGTATCTCGGGGGGCACGGGGTCCCCAGACCTGAAACCTGTGCGCTTCTGCTCTGGAGACCCTCTGCACATGTACACTATCAATAAAAATGTATTTCAAATGTATTTATTGTCATTTATTTATTTATTTATATTTATTTATTCATTGTGCTGCTGCTGCAAGTCGTAAACTCACACCAAGGGCCAAACACCCCCCTCACCCCCAATAAAAAAAATTCACGCACAGCAGCCCCACAATTAATAAATAAATCTAAATAAATAAATAAAATCTATGTAAAACCCCCTCCCCTATTCTCGCTTTTAAAACGCCCTGCCTTCTCTCTAATCTATGTAAAAAACCCTCCCCCTATCCCCCTATTGTGTGTGTGCGTTAAGCTTCCCTGCAAGCTATGTAAAAAAACCTCCCCCTATTGTGTGTGTGTTTAAATCTGTCTGGCCTGTGTTTCTGAGTGCTGAGTGCTCTGCGTTTAAAGGTCCCGATCACATGATCGCGGCCTGTAAACCAAGCAGAGCAGAGGGATACCGGCACCCCCTAAAGGGGCCTGTATCTCGGGGGGCACGGGGTCCCCAGACCTGAAACCTGTGCGCTTCTGCTCCGGAGACCCTCTGCACATGTACACTATCAATAAAAATGTATTTCAAATGTATTTATTTTTCATTTATTTATTTATTTATTTATATTTATTTATTAATTGTGCTGCTGCTGCTGCAAGTCGTAAACTCACACCAAGGGCCAAACACCCCCCTCACCCCCAATAAAAAAAATTCACGCACAGCAGCCCCACAATTAATAAATAAATCTAAATAAATAAATAAAGACATGAAGAGAAATAAATATATACTGTACAGTATATACTTTGTATATATATATACACTGTATATATATATATATATATATATATATATATATATATATATATATACAGTATACATATATACACTGTGTATATATATATATATATATATCATACAGCTATATATATATATATATATATATATATATATATATATATATATATATATACATACTGTATGTGAGTGAAAAGAGAAAAAAGTAACCCGTATGGGAGCACTCAGGTATGCAATTGATATATTTGTTTATTTATTTGACACAGTGCAAAAAGGGATGAATAAACAGTACAGTACATGATTTAAAAACACTTAAAAAAGAGGCATGGACCCTTAAACACTAATGAACAGCACTAGGGAACGACACACACTGTCAACCCTAAACATGAAAAGGATAGTGACTCAAAAAACACTAGGGAGAATCAAAGTGAATCACAATAGGTTACTGGGTTTAAAGGCACCTACAGTATACAACGCTAAGGATAATGCACACTACACACCAAAAGGTAGACTTGTCAAAGTATAAATGACAGTCTCAAAGCATCACACATCTGCATTAGCATACAGTAATATAACCAATGCCTAAAGCACAAATCATGTGTAGGAAAGGTGGTAAGGTGGAATGAAATCCCTAGATGTGTAGAGCAATGAAGTTAATGAATAGCATACTGTACAGTATAAAACATAACATTACAATCCACACAGTACATTGCATTTACAGTACATTGTATACTGTAAATGATGCATAGCATTAAATCTATGCACCATATACAGTACTGTACATTCTGCAAATGAATGTTAACAATATAATTGCAAGCTACTCTACCAGTAAATACTGTACAAACACTTCCAAACAAGTCAACTTAACTACAGTATTTTAACCAAGCAAGTAAACCAAAATCAATATATACTGTAAGTAACAACCAGAAAAGACAATTTAAAAACAAACTAACCCTTACAATACCAAGGATTACATCTATCTAATTGTAAAAAACCTTATACATTATACACAGCAGCATTGTTTAAAAACCCCTTCCCCCCTAATGTTTGTGTTAAGCAGATTACACTGAAGGGAGAGAGATATAAAGGCCTAAAGCCCCTTCCCCCCTAATGTTTCTGTTAAGCAGATTACACTGAAGGGAGAGAGATATAAAGGCCTAAAGCCCCTTCCCCCCTAATGTTTCTGTTAAGCAGATTACACTGAAGGGAGAGAGATATAAAGGCCTAAAGCCTTACCTGCATTGGTAAACCCTCCCTGCATTGGTAAACCCTCCCTGCATTGATGTCGTGTAGTGTACAGTATGTAAATGTGGGGAGGAGGGGGGCCCAATGTGCATAATGTACTGTGAGGTCTAACCACCCTCACCCCCTACCCACATACTGTACCGTTACCCCCCCCCCCATCCTGGCCATGGCCCCTCACGCACAGCAGCTCCACAATTAATAAATAAATATAAATAAATACATGAAGAGAAATAAATATATACTTTATATATAAATGTGAGTTTATAAATAAAATAAAGAATATTATTTCTAGGGGCCCTAGAACAGAAGTTCCCACGCCAATTTCGCGCTCATTGCTCTTTTTTTGCTCTTTTTTTACAATGTTGCTGGTCTTGCGGCTTTGCAGTATGCAAGCAAAAAGCGCAGTGTATGAAGTCTGGGTGAGCGCTTTCCACATTTGATGCCTACGGCACCTTCCCATTTCTACACACTTCAATACCTGCACAGTTGGTAGCGCTTTCCATCCCAGCTACCATTCTGGATATTCACCTCTCACAGGCCATTCTTGCCCGAGTCTGTCCTATCAGACAGGGGCATTAACCTGTATCCACACCACCTGGACAATTTCTCTCTGTCAGAGACTTGTGCTATTTATTTTATATATTTTTGTGTAATTATTCATGCAAATTTATGCTCATTTCATATGTGGTTTTCAACATAAAGTGGCTGCTGGGCCTGATCCTAACTCATACAGTATACAGTAGCGCTTCCCTGTTTGTTTATTGCAAGCAAAAAGCAGTTTGTAGTACTGAGTGTGAGATAAATTACTGTATTTATCAGTGTTGATCAAAGAGAGTTGATCAGAAGGATTCCCCTTATATACAGTACGTAGAATTAATAAAATTGTATTATTTTCCGATATCCGCAGTGATTCTGGTCAACCTGACAGATTTTTAGTAATACAGTATACTGTACTGCAAGACCATGTGTTGTCTACCTTTTACTACAGTATACTGTACTGTATGAATGACAATAGAGTGCTGTATACTTTATAAGGGGAATCCTTCTGATCAACTCTCTTTGATCAATACTGATAAATACAGTATCATATTTATACCCCTTTAGCACCTGTCGTTCCATCCTATGCACCCATTTACTGTACAATGGTGATTGCGGTCGTATTCACGTACTTTATGTGAGATAAATTAACCAGTTCTTTTATTGCTGAAGTCGCCACAAAATACTTTTATTTACAAATACAGTACAATACAATGGTGAAACTTTTCAAGTTAACAGCAATTCAAAACATCAACACACAATAATACATACTTTACAGTACTGTACAGTATACTGTACTAGTATATTTGGGCCTTGTCTTTGGGGGTTTATTCATGCAATTATTAGGGTGACCTGGCGTTGGAAATACTGACACAGTACAATCCTACAGCTACACCACCCACCCCCTCCCTTAGAGTTTTTAATCCCTCCCTGGCCAAGCATCAATCGTCTGGCTAATCCAATCCAAGCCATTGTTTTGTTAATCTGGCCCTGGGCTGTTCAGAACAGCCACTGCTTCTAAATTACTGAAAATATACAGGATAAATATACAGTGATGTGAAATAATCCTTTCTGTGTGTCTGAGAGTGTTGAAAGTCACCAGGTCCTCATCTAGTAGAGTACATTCTCGAATACCTTTAGAATAAAAATACAGTATATATAAATATACAGTATAAATATTGCACAGTATACTGTAATGTTAAATAACCCATCCTGTTCTTTTTCCCTTCATACTGTAACAGTATCCTCATTGTGTCTGCGGTACAGTAGTTCATTGAGAGAGGAGAGGTTTTGTGTACATCATTACTGCTGTTTATATACTGTACATTTGACTGCACAAGCAGATTTGACGAACACAAGGCCCCCCCTCCCCTCTGGTGCACCCTTTTTCCTGGAACGACAAGAAAACAAAAACTTTGTTCAGTTACTGTACTGTACTGTATGTGCGTACTGTATTATGGTAGACCTACTGTACAGTAGGTGGCTGGTGCAGCTTTCTCTGGAAAGAAAAAATGGAGCAGTTAGTAGGCAGTTACTGTAGTATGTCAAACTAGTCTACTGTACTGTATACTGGAACTACTGTAAACTCTGACTATTGGGAAAGCTAAAATCTGTGCCATACTTACCTGTATCATAGTGTACCTACTGTACAATACTACAGCACTGTACTACTTTCCTGATGCTTGTCCATTGCGCGCGATGACAATGGGCAACACAGTGGCAATATGGTCTATATATTTATTGCATCGTTCAACGGTGAGTACATCGTTCCAAAAACTCATTATGGCTGTATACAACTCGTCCTTCTTGGAGGGTTTCGCCACTTTACGGATGTGGTCCTTCAGCTGATGCCAGACCATTTCGATCGGATTGAAGTCTGGCGATCTGTGATTGGAAAGAAAGGACAATTAGTTTAAGAGATACAGTACACAGTAAAAACAGTGGGGAACATATACAGTAAATGGGACACGGTCTACTACACTTACTCCGCTGGCGTCTTCACCCAGTTGATGCCGCGCTCAAGGATATGCGCCGTCGACGCGGTGTGCTTGGGATCATTGTCCTGGTAAAAGCGATGACCATTGGGAAAGTCTTGTGTGATGTATCGCACTATCACGGGCACAATGTTGTCTTGGAAGAAATCTTTATTCATGATTCCTATAGCAAGAAAAGAAAAGTGCTCAATAGTACAGTACAGTGCATACGGTAAGGCAACACTAGTCAAGTACAGTGCATTAGGCGGCATTATATTTGAGAAATTGTACCTTCAAAGACGACAATGCATCCCGGTCCACGCCTAGAGATGGCACCCCACACATGCAGCTTCACAGGGTGTTTTGGCCGTGGCTTCAAAGTTATGCGGCCTTTTTTGTGGAACGCAAATCTTGCAAATCTCTCCAGCGACACAGTAGACTCATCAGTGAAGATGCAATCCTGGAAAGTCTCACCGCTGTCGATCCATGCCTGGGCCTGGAGCACTCTTTTGATTTTGTTTGCGTCCCGTATCATGGGGTACGCTCTGTAATGACAATGAATAAAAAATGTTAGCGTCACAGCGCAGTACAGTTTGCAAAACAACATTTTTACTTTACAGTACAGTACCTCCTGTACTGTCCACTACTAACCTCACACGTCCATATTTCCATCCAATTCTGCGTCTCATCTTCTTTATGCTGCTCTCGGATACAGTCAGATTGTGGTTTTCCTGAAGAGTGTTTTTAACCCTTAATGCGCTCCTCTCATCATTCTCCTCACTTATTCTGTCCACCAGAAGAGTAGTCTCCCTACAATGCAAAGAAATTATATTGTGTTATTAATATGCAGCAATATAAAATGTATATTGTATACTGTACATGTAATGTTGTAATATACAGTAAATATAAATATACAAACAATGTATACTGCTGTACTACAAATATAAATAGACAAAATATACAGTATACAGTACTGTTGTAATATAATAAATATACTATATAAATACGGTATACTGTTGTTATATCATAATAAATACACATCATATACTGTATATTCCGTTGTAAGATGAATTGCAATATACCAAAAGTGTATACTGCTGCACAAAAAATATAAATTGACCACACATACAGTACACTACAGTATATACTGTTGTAATATAATAAATATACTATATAAATACGGTATACTGTTGTTATATCATAATAAATACACATCATATACTGTATATTCCGTTGTAAGATGAATTGCAATATACCAAAAGTGTATACTGCTGCACAAAAAATATAAATTGACCACACATACAGTACACTACAGTATATACTGTTGTAATATAATAAATATACTATATAAATACGGTATACTGTTGTTATATCATAATAAATACACATCATATACTGTATATTCCGTTGTAAGATGAATTGCAATATACCAAAAGTGTATACTGCTGCACAAAAAATATAAATTGACCACACATACAGTACACTACAGTATATACTGTTGTAATATAATAAATATACTATATAAATACGGTATACTGTTGTTATATCATAATACAGTAAATACACATCATATACTGTATATTCCGTTGTAAGATGAATTGCAATATACCAAAAGTGTATACTGCTGCACAAAAAATATAAATTGACCACACATACAGTACACTACAGTATATACTGTTGTAATATAATAAATATACTATATAAATACGGTATACTGTAGATGTACACTACAGTTTTCTATATTTTTTTTTGGTTAAGTTTTATAAATACAGTATACAGTACTTACGCATTTGTTACCCTTGGTGCCTTTTTGCGGTCTCTGTTTTTTCCTTGTGCATGATAGCACACAGTGCTTGATGGCACAACGAGGCCAGAAGCAGTTAACCAGCGCTGGATATCTGCAATTCGTTGTCCGCTCGTGTACATCTCCTTCATTCTCATGCTGAGATCCTTTGAAATCTTCTTAACAGGCATTGCTGCGAGTAGAAAGAAATACAAACACAAGAATGTGTATTCGATGTTTAGTCGATGTGTATTCAATGTGCAGTGAATCCACAAAATGGATGGTGTATTTATATGTTAATGACTCACATAACAGACCACCCACTTTCAACACCTGTACCTGGCCACCATGCATAAAAGGTTGTACACGTTGCATAGCCCACCACTTGCTGATCTTTATCTGAGCCATTGTCCAGATACTGCATTGTGTCTCCCGCTTACATGGAGCAGCCCCGGTTCTATGGACGAAAGAATCATCTCACCTCTGCTGTGCCTGCCACACTGAAAAAGAGAAAGGCAGTTACCGTTCCCAAGCCAAAGGCAAAGCGACAGGCTAAGGCCAACAAAGAAAACCTTCTGCTGACCCCAAAGGCTAAGGCTTTTAAAACACGTCAGCCTTATTATGTGAAGAAGAAATACGGTACTGTGCTCGGTACGCAAGACGCATGGCAGCCAACTCACCGAATCCGCAGACCACTTGCTCCCATATGCTTCGACGACTCTGCTGTAGCTGTCCCGGAAATCTTCAGCCCGGCTTCTCCACCCCCATCTTCTCCGGTTCCATCTGAAGATGCTGCTGCCTCTGAAATCAACGGGTCACTGTCTCCTTTGCTCTTGGACGACTCTGCTTCTCTCCCGGAAATCCAGCGGTCACCTTCTCCATCCCTCTTCCACCACGCTGCAGCTTCTCCTGTACCGGGCATCCCCAGGTCACCTCTTCCACTCTCCATCGATGCCGCTTCTCTCCAGGGAACCCCCATCTCATCCTCCGTTGCACCCATCCCCCCAGATCTCCAGATGCCATGCACAAGCAGCTCGTTGGACCGGATACTGAATGGGCTAAGTGTGGATCTCCCCGGGAATTCTAGTGTGCTGGCAAAGCTAGATCTGCTTCTGGAGTCGGTGCTACATATGGAGCAACGGCTGGATCAACGGATGCTACATATGGAGCAACGTATGGATCAACGGATGGACAAGATAGAGGCAGACATAGCGGGCATACATTATTTGCTCGGTGTTAATGCCCCTGTTTCCCCGACGCTGGAGCAGGGGGGTGACATGGATGTGATGCATGGTACCTTCGACCCCCTTCCATCACCAAGCACACCCCCTCCACCAGAAGATACAGTGTACTATGCTATTGAGGAGGACATGACAACCCCATCTAGACCACGCCAGGAGACAACCCGGCGACCACTACCGGAGGAAAGCTTCCTCCCAGACACCCTACCATTGCCCATCGCCTCAAGTACACCCGCTCCCAAAAGACTTCCTACACCCGCTCGCATACAAACAGTGCCCGACATCTCCCTGTGTGATCTGACACCGGCGCTGAGGGAGAAGTATAGGGTGAGGAGTGCTGGTATACCACACAAGTATGCCTTGATCATATTTAAACACCATGTTCCCTACACATTGTACTGCGAGTGGGTGTTCAAAGTGAACTATGATGGGAATCGCCAAAAAAATGCCCTTCCTGCCAATTTAAGGAAAAAGATTGTGGAAGAAATGCAGCGCTATTACCCTGTTACAGATCCTGTAATGAGAGGCGTTAGAGACTGCATTAATGGCGTTTTGCGCCATGCAAGGCATCGGCCATGGCTGGAAAATGGGGAGGACTTTCAGTGAGACCATACTGTAATGTTGTGCTGTACTGTACAGTACATGTTTTACCCTATAGTACCTGCTGTACTTAAACAAAGGATACTGTATGTTGTTGTGTGTTGCACGGTTTTTGTACTGTATTTGTAAATAAAAGTTTTTGGTGGCGACTTCAGCAATAAAAGAACTGGTTACTTTATCTCACACACAGTACTACAAACTGCTTTTTGCTGCCAGACTGCAAACCCGCAAGACCAGCAACATTGTAACAAAAGAGCAATGAGCGCGCAATTGGCGTGGGAACTTCTGTTCTAAGGCCCCTATAAATAATATTCTTTATTTTATTTATAAACTCACATTTATAAACCCCGTCACCCACCCCCGCTAAACACAATAAAAAATAATCACACACAGCATCCCCGCAATAAATAAATAAATAAATACAAATAAATACATTTGAAATACATTTTTATTGATAGTGTAGATGTGCAGGGGGTCTCTGGAGCTGAACCGCGTTAGTTTTAGGTCTGGGGACCCCGTGCCCCCCGAGATACAGGCCCCTTTAGGGGGTGCCGGTAGCCCTCTGCTTGGTTTAAAGGTCCGATCACGTGATCGCGGCCTGTAAACCAAGCAGAGCAGAGGGATACCGGCACCCCCTAAAGGGGCCTGTATCTCGGGGGGCACGGGGTCCCCAGACCTGAAACCTGTGCGCTTCAGCTCCGGAGAACATCTACACTGTGAATAAAACACACACATCATTAAAGAATCATTCTTTAGCTTAGCGGCTATGCGCTATGGTAAAGAAGCAGCATTTCTGTCTTTTTAATAATATTGTAGAGTGAGCAGGGGGTTCCCTGAGACAGAAATCTAATCTCAGGGGACCCCCTGCTCCTGCACAATATTATTAAAAGTTCAGAAACGAGGCTTCATTAGCATAGCGTATAGCCGCTAAGGTAATGAAGGGGTTAACGCATAATAACCAATAAATACATTCAATACACTACCCACTACCCATGGCAACCTCCGCTGCTGTACAGTAAAACAGAGAAAAAAAATAACACTTTCAAAGTAATGTCCCCTAACCCCTTAATCACCATAGCGGTTATTAACCGCTACAGTCATGAAGGGGTTAACCCGCCCTCACCCACCACTTGGGACGCCTACTGTACATACCCTCCCACTCTAACCCCCCACCCCGTGAGGCCTAACCACCCTCAACCCTCACCCACTAACTACCCACAAGGGAGGCCTACCCACATACCGTTGGGGAAACACCCCACCCCCACCCCAGTACCCACAATAAAAACAGTACAATCACCCACAATAAACAGCATTCTATTTATTAAATACATTACCCACCCCCTGTGCCCCCCCCCCCCCCCCCATAAATACAAGATTTATTCTTTTACATTCAGGGTCCATAACGTAGCCCCACGCTAGTCCCCGGTGGGCTGGCAGGGCACCTGGACAGACCTACAGTTTACCAGCAGCATTCCACAGGTTCTGGAGGCCTGCTGGTGGATCCTGCCAGCACCATGGCGCCCAGGTGGTCTCCTTGGGTCACCGTGAGCCTCAATTGGGTCCACACGGTAGGCCCAAGGATGTCTGGGAGCCCCGGGTCAAACCCACAGGTGTCTGCGGGGCCTCGGGTGGTTCCCATGGGGTCTGGGGAACTCACGGGTGCTCACTACGGGTCCGCGGTGCCCCCACAGAAGTGGGACCACACATCATCATCCCCGCACCTACGGCTCGGAGGTGCCCCCACAGAAGTGGGACCACACATCGTCATGCCCGCAGACTACGGGTCCGCGGTGCCCCCACAGAAGTGGGACCACACATCATCATCCCCGCATGTGTCACCCGTGGAACCACCAGCCTGCTACCCTTTAGGATACCCGAGGATTCCCCGCGGGTGGTCTCCAGAGGTCCCACGCAAAACCACGGAAGTAACCCTGAATGTAAAAAAAATAAACCTGGCCAATACATTCAATACATACACCCTCCCCCCCAACACCTACAGTACAATAATGTGCAAAATAACTATTATCCAGATATGGATAATAGATTAATTGCCCATTATTAAAAACATTAACTAGCATATACAAATAAATAAAGTACTACTGACCTCATCAATACGAAGTGTCCGACGCCAGCGCCTTCCTTCTCTTGCCCACACAAAACATAGCCAAAACCAAGCCAATACATTGCAATTACATTCAGATATCAATTAACCCCTTAAACACCTTATCGGATAATAACCGCAAAGGTAATTAAGGGGTTAAGCCACACAGGCACGATACCCACCCTTCACCCATGAATTTGTACTGTGGCTTCATCATGCAACTGTATATATATACTGTATATATATACATACAGAGAGAAAGAGAGAGAGAGAGATATATACAGTATATATATATACACACGTTATACACACACCCATGATAAACCAAATATACAGTACAAATAAATGTAGAAGGGTTATCAAAACCATACTGTTCTACAACCAAACACTTCTCCATACAGACACTACATTAAAATCAATTTCCTTTAAAAATCCTAACTGATCTCACAATCTACTGTACTGTATATGATCACAAACCAATGAAAAAAGTCACATTCCAAAATGCATAAAATCTATGCACCATACTGTATACATTCTGCAAATTAATCAACGTAAACAAAAATCAATTAGCAATCATTATTTAGATCTCTAAACATTTCACACTCAATCATGAACAATGAAACCATTAACAGATTCACGCCTAGAGCAGAACAATTAAGCCTTTGAAAAAATATAAGTACCGACAAAAATACAACCTTTCCAAACCAAGCCTACAGTACCTACAGTATCCCTGACCTTCCTCAAACACACAATACAATACCAAGGAATACATCTACAGTACAGTATCTAATTTTAAAATACTTTAAACTCACAAAATAATTAAAAACACATCTAATCCAGCTTTTAAAACATCATCATTTCTTACCCTGAATGTATACTGTACAGTATATCTCTCTAGACATATATATTGTACATACATACATACAGTGGCAAGAAATGATATACCACAAAAAAAAAAAAATACACAGGTTAAAAAACCTTTTGAAAAAATTAACAAGTTAAATAAAATACATTTCTTTACTGTAGTTCACTTACCATTACTTGCCCCCACCGACTCCCGTTGCCCAGCTTACTCACGAACCAATCCACGATCAGGAACCCATAAAATAATAAACCATTGAAAATAATAAACATTAAACTAAAAATCCAAACCAATCCACGGGTCTTCTACTTGTAATACACCTTCATCTGTATTCTTCTTTCTTCTATCTCCTTCCGGGCGGGGCAGGGCGTGGTCTTCTTTCCATCATCGGCCACGCCCTTGTCTTTTTTCTTCTCCGGAGGTCCTTCCTCCGCGGCGTCTGGCTGCAAAATGAGACGACATAGGCTTTTAAAGACCTATGACGTCACATTTTGCGTCATGGTTCCCACGGTCCTGATTGGACCGTGAAAACCATGTGTTTTGGCCGATAATAAAAAAATGATGACGTCACTTAAAGGGAATGAAAGCACAGCCAATCAGAATGGCTTTGCTTCAAATGCCTTTAAGGTGACATCATGAAAAGACACATGGCCGTGCACACATGGTACTAGAGCCAATCAGAGCGTGGGAACTTTATCCCTACTCTGATTGGCTCTGGTATACCATGTGTCAGGGGCTTGGGGGAGAAAGGATGTGACGTCAATGAAAACCTGTCACGTGGTACGGTAGCCAATCAGAGCGTGGGAACTTTATCCTTATTGACGTCACATCCTTTCTCCCCCAAGCCCCTGACACATGGTATACCAGAGCCAATCAGAGTAGGGATAAAGTTCCCACGCTCTGATTGGCTCTGGTATACCATGTGTCAGGGGCTTGGGGGAGAAAGGATGTGACGTCAATAAGGATAAAGTTCCCACGCTCTGATTGGCTACCGTACCACGTGACAGGTTTTCATTGACGTCACATCCTTTCTCCCCCAAGCCCCTGACACATGGTATACCAGAGCCAATCAGAGTAGGGATAAAGTTCCCACGCTCTGATTGGCTCTAGTACCATGTGTGCACGGCCATGTGCCTTTTCATGACGTCATCTTAAAGGCAATTGAAGCAAAGCCATTCTGATTGGCTGTGCTTTCATTCCCTTTAAGTGACGTCATCATTTTTTTATTATCGGCCAAAACACATGGTTTTCACGGTCCAATCAGGACCGTGGGAACCATGACGCAAAATGTGACGTCATAGGTCTTTAAAAGCCTATGTCGTCTCATTTTGCAGCCAGACGCCGCGGAGGAAGGACCTCCGGAGAAGAAAAAAGACAAGGGCGTGGCCGATGATGGAAAGAAGACCACGCCCTGCCCCGCCCGGAAGGAGATAGAAGAAAGAAGAATACAGATGAAGGTGTATTACAAGTAGAAGACCCGTGGATTGGTTTGGATTTTTAGTTTAATGTTTATTATTTTCAATGGTTTATTATTTTATGGGTTCCTGATCGTGGATTGGTTCGTGAGTAAGCTGGGCAACGGGAGTCGGTGGGGGCAAGTAATGGTAAGTGAACTACAGTAAAGAAATGTATTTTATTTAACTTGTTAATTTTTTCAAAAGGTTTTTTAACCTGTGTATTTTTTTTTTTTTGTGGTATATCATTTCTTGCCACTGTATGTATGTATGTACAATATATATGTCTAGAGAGATACACTGTACAGTATACATTCAGGGTAAGAAATGATGATGTTTTAAAAGCTGGATTAGATGTGTTTTTAATTATTTTGTGAGTTTAAAGTATTTTAAAATTAGATACTGTACTGTAGATGTATTCCTTGGTATTGTATTGTGTGTTTGAGGAAGGTCAGGGATACTGTAGGTACTGTAGGCTTGGTTTGGAAAGGTTGTATTTTTGTCGGTACTTATATTTTTTCAAAGGCTTAATTGTTCTGCTCTAGGCGTGAATCTGTTAATGGTTTCATTGTTCATGATTGAGTGTGAAATGTTTAGAGATCTAAATAATGATTGCTAATTGATTTTTGTTTACGTTGATTAATTTGCAGAATGTATACAGTATGGTGCATAGATTTTATGCATTTTGGAATGTGACTTTTTTCATTGGTTTGTGATCATATACAGTACAGTAGATTGTGAGATCAGTTAGGATTTTTAAAGGAAATTGATTTTAATGTAGTGTCTGTATGGAGAAGTGTTTGGTTGTAGAACAGTATGGTTTTGATAACCCTTCTACATTTATTTGTACTGTATATTTGGTTTATCATGGGTGTGTATATAACGTGTGTATATATATATACTGTATATATCTCTCTCTCTCTCTTTCTCTCTGTCTCTCTGTATGTATATATATACAGTATATATATACAGTTGCATGATGAAGCCACAGTACAAATTCATGGGTGAAGGGTGGGTATCGTGCCTGTGTGGCTTAACCCCTTAATTACCTTTGCGGTTATTATCCGATAAGGTGTTTAAGGGGTTAATTGATATCTGAATGTAATTGCAATGTATTGGCTTGGTTTTGGCTATGTTTTGTGTGGGCAAGAGAAGGAAGGCGCTGGCGTCGGACACTTCGTATTGATGAGGTCAGTAGTACTTTATTTATTTGTATATGCTAGTTAATGTTTTTAATAATGGGCAATTAATCTATTATCCATATCTGGATAATAGTTATTTTGCACATTATTGTACTGTGGGTGTTGGGGGGGAGGGTGTATGTATTGAATGTATTGGCCAGGTTTATTTTTTTTACATTCAGGGTTACTTCCGTGGTTTTGCGTGGGACCTCTGGAGACCACCCGCGGGGAATCCTCGGGTATCCTAAAGGGTAGCAGGCTGGTGGTTCCACGGGTGACACATGCGGGGATGATGATGTGTGGTCCCACTTCTGTGGGGGCACCGCGGACCCGTAGTCTGCGGGCATGACGATGTGTGGTCCCACTTCTGTGGGGGCACCTCCGAGCCGTAGGTGCGGGGATGATGATGTGTGGTCCCACTTCTGTGGGGGCACCGCGGACCCGTAGTGAGCACCCGTGAGTTCCCCAGACCCCCATGGGAACCACCCGAGGCCCCGCAGACACCTGTGGGTTTGACCCGGGGCTCCCAGACATCCTTGGGCCTACCGTGTGGACCCAATTGAGGCTCACGGTGACCCAAGGAGACCACCTGGGCGCCATGGTGCTGGCAGGATCCACCAGCAGGCCTCCAGAACCTGTGGAATGCTGCTGGTAAACTGTAGGTCTGTCCAGGTGCCCTGCCAGCCCACCGGGGACTAGCGTGGGGCTACGTTATGGACCCTGAATGTAAAAGAATAAATCTTGTATTTATGGGGGGGGGGGGGCACAGGGGGTGGGTAATGTATTTAATAAATAGAATGCTGTTTATTGTGGGTGATTGTACTGTTTTTATTGTGGGTACTGGGGTGGGGGTGGGGTGTTTCCCCAACGGTATGTGGGTAGGCCTCCCTTGTGGGTACTGACTGGGTGGTTAGGCCTCACGGGTGGGGGGGGGGGGTTAGTGTGGGAGGGTATGTAGGCATCCCGAGTGGTGGGTGGGTGAGGGTGGGTTAACCCCTTCATGACTGTAGCGGTTAATAACCGCTATGGTGATTAAGGGGTTAGGGGACATTACTTTGTATGTTTTAATTTTTGTGTCTGTTTTGCAGAAGCGGAGGGGCCATGGCCAGGATGGGGGGGGGGTTAACGGTATGTGGGTAGGGGGTGAGGGTGGTTAGCAATGCAGGGAGGGAGATTTACTGGTAACAGAAACATCTATCTCCCTTCAATGTAATCTGTTTAAAGCCCCCTCCCCCCTAATGTGTGTTTCTGTAAAATCTCTCTCCCTTCAATGTACTGTAATCTGTTTAACAGAAACATTAGGGGGGGAAGGGGCTTTAGGCCTTTATATCTCTCTCCCTTCAGTGTAATCTGCTTAACAGAAACATTAGGGGGGAAGGGGCTTTAGGCCTTTATATCTCTCTCCCTTCAGTGTAATCTGCTTAACACAAACATTAGGGGGGAAGGGGTTTTTAAACAATGCTGCTGTGTATAATGTATAAGGTTTTTTACAATTAGATAGATGTAATCCTTGGTATTGTAAGGGTTAGTTTGTTTTTAAATTGTCTTTTCTGGTTGTTACTTACAGTATATATTGATTTTGGTTTACTTGCTTGGTTAAAATACTGTAGTTAAGTTGACTTGTTTGGAAGTGTTTGTACAGTATTTACTGGTAGAGTAGCTTGCAATTATATTGTTAACATTCATTTGCAGAATGTACAGTACTGTATATGGTGCATAGATTTAATGCTATGCATCATTTACAGTATACAATGTACTGTAAATGCAATGTACTGTGTGGATTGTAATGTTATGTTTTATACTGTACAGTATGCTATTCATTAACTTCATTGCTCTACACATCTAGGGATTTCATTCCACCTTACCACCTTTCCTACACATGATTTGTGCTTTAGGCATTGGTTATATTACTGTATGCTAATGCAGATGTGTGATGCTTTGAGACTGTCATTTATACTTTGACAAGTCTACCTTTTGGTGTGTAGTGTGCATTATCCTTAGCGTTGTATACTGTAGGTGCCTTTAAACCCAGTAACCTATTGTGATTCACTTTGATTCTCCCTAGTGTTTTTTGAGTCACTATCCTTTTCATGTTTAGGGTTGACAGTGTGTGTCGTTCCCTAGTGCTGTTCATTAGTGTTTAAGGGTCCATGCCTCTTTTTTAAGTGTTTTTAAATCATGTACTGTACTGTTTATTCATCCCTTTTTGCACTGTGTCAAATAAATAAACAAATATATCAATTGCATACCTGAGTGCTCCCATACGGGTTACTTTTTTCTCTTTTCACTCACATACAGTATGTATATATATATATATATATATATATATATATATATATATATATATATATATATATATATATAGCTGTATGATATATATATATATATATATATATATACACACAGTGTATATATGTATACTGTATATATATATATATATATATATATATATATATATATATATATATATATATATACAGTGTATATATATATACAAAGTATATACTGTACAGTATATATTTATTTCTCTTCATGTCTTTATTTATTTATTTAGATTTATTTATTAATTGTGGGGCTGCTGTGCGTGAATTTTTTTTATTGGGGGTGAGGGGGGTGTTTGGCCCTTGGTGTGAGTTTACGACTTGCAGCAGCAGCACAATTAATAAATAAATATAAATAAATAAATAAATAAATGAAAAATAAATACATTTGAAATACATTTTTATTGATAGTGTACATGTGCAGAGGGTCTCCGGAGCAGAAGCGCACAGGTTTCAGGTCTGGGGACCCCGTGCCCCCCGAGATACAGGCCCCTTTAGGGGGTGCCGGTATCCCTCTGCTCTGCTTGGTTTACAGGCCGCGATCATGTGATCGGGACCTTTAAACGCAGAGCACTCAGCACTCAGAAACACAGGCCAGACAGATTTAAACACACACACAATAGGGGGAGGTTTTTTTACATAGCTTGCAGGGAAGCTTAACGCACACACACAATAGGGGGATAGGGGGAGGGTTTTTTACATAGATTAGAGAGAAGGCAGGGCGTTTTAAAAGCGAGAATAGGGGAGGGGGTTTTACATAGATTTTATTTATTTATTTAGATTTATTTATTAATTGTGGGGCTGCTGTGCGTGAATTTTTTTTATTGGGGGTGAGGGGGGTGTTTGGCCCTTGGTGTGAGTTTACGACTTGCAGCAGCAGCACAATGAATAAATAAATATAAATAAATAAATAAATAAATAAATGACAATAAATACATTTGAAATACATTTTTATTGATAGTGTACATGTGCAGGGGGTCTCCGGAGCTGAAGCGCACAGGTTTCAGGTCTGGGGACCCCGTGCCCCCCGAGATACAGGCCCCTTTAGGGGGTGCCGGTATCCCTCTGCTCTGCTTGGTTTACAGGCCGCGATCATGTGATCGGGACCTTTAAACGCAGAGCACTCAGCACTCAGAAACACAGGCCAGACAGATTTAAACACACACACAATAGGGGGAGGTTTTTTTACATAGCTTGCAGGGAAGCTTAACGCACACACACAATAGGGGGATAGGGGGAGGGTTTTTTACATAGATTAGAGAGAAGGCAGGGCGTTTTAAAAGCGAGAATAGGGGAGGGGGTTTTACATAGATTTTATTTATTTATTTAGATTTATTTATTAATTGTGGGGCTGCTGTGCGTGAATTTTTTTTATTGGGGGTGAGGGGGGTGTTTGGCCCTTGGTGTGAGTTTACGACTTGCAGCAGCAGCACAATGAATAAATAAATATAAATACAGTAAATAAATAAATAAATGACAATAAATACATTTGAAATACATTTTTATTGATAGTGTACATGTGCAGAGGGTCTCCAGAGCAGAAGCGCACAGGTTTCAGGTCTGGGGACCCCGTGCCCCCCGAGATACAGGCCCCTTTAGGGGGTGCCGGTATCCCTCTGCTCTGCTTGGTTTACAGGCCGCGATCACGTGATCGGACCTTTAAACCAAGCAGAGGGCTACCGGCACCCCCTAAAGGGGCCTGTATCTCGGGGGGCACGGGGTCCCCAGACCTAAAACCAACGCGGTTCAGCTCCGGAGACCCCCTGCACATCTACACTATCAATAAAAATGTATTTCAAATGTATTTATTGTCATTTATTTATTTATTTTTTGGCGGCTGCTGTGTGTGTGTATTTTTTTATTGTGGGTAGCGGGAGGGTGGGTGAATGGGGTATTCGCCCCAACGATGGTTGGGGAGGGCTTGCGGGGGGGGGGGGGGTGGGGTTTAGCGGGAGGGCTTAACCCCTTCATGACCGTAGCGGTATTAACTGCTACGATCGTGAAGGGGTTAAGTGCACCCGCAACCCCCCCCCCCCCTCCCGCAAGTCCTAAACTCACACCAAGGGCCAAATACCCCCCTCACCCATCCCCACTACACACAATAAAGCGGGCACGGTGGGTTAACCCCTTCATTGCCTTAGCGGCTATCCGCTATGGTAATGACGCAGCATTTTCCGTATTTTTAATAATATTGATCAGGAGCAGGGGGGGGGGGGTTCCCTGAGCATTAATCATTAATTTCTGGCTCAGGGAACCCCCTGCTCACTTTACAATATTATTAAAATAATGCTTCTTTACCATAGCGCATAGACGCTAAGGTAAAGAACGAGTGTTTATTTATACTGTATATTGTATGTGTTTTATTGATAGTGTACATGTGCAGAGGGTCTCCAGAGCAGAAGCGCACAGGTTTCAGGTCTGGGGACCCCGTGCCCCCCGAGATACAGGCCCCTTTAGGGGGTGCCGGTATCCCTCTGCTCTGCTTGGTTTACAGGCCGCGGTCACGTGATCGGGGCTTTTAACGCAGAGCTGGATACCGGCACCCCCTAAAGGGGCCTGTATCTCGGGGGGCACGGGGTCCCCAGACCTAAAACCAACGCGGTTCAGCTCCGGAGACCCCCTGCACATCTACACTATCAATAAAAATGTATTTCAAATAATTTTTAATGTGTGGATGTTTGCGCAGAGAGAGAGCAGCGGATCTCTCTCTGCTGCAAACACATCTCGCCCCCGCCGCCCATACAGTAGTATCATTTATGTATGTGCATATACAGTACAGTACAGTACTGTACATATGTTAGGGCTTACAGGGGTTGTTGTTATACAGTACTGTATATATATATATACTGTATACTGCATTACAATTCATTATAGGGGACGGCTTCACAGAGAATAGCTCGCAAGCGCCACCATGTGTATTTTGACGGCATTGCAGTATTGTAACCAGCCGGAATAAAAAGCTTAAATTCCTGCCGGAAAATAACGCAATGCACTCTGGCTGAAAAATATCAGAAACCTGAATACACCCGAGTATACCCGAATTCGCGGGACTAGCCGTGCTCGAATAAAGTGTGTCGCCAGTGTAGCAAAACTAAAAGTGTGTGTAGATACTATGTGGTCCCTATTGGTGTATAGGGATGGAAAAACAAGGAGTATTTGTATGTGTAAGAGACAGCTGTGTGTGCATACATATAGCACAGTATGTACAGACATGGCCTTTAGCGCTCATGGGAAGAGAGTTCACTTGTGTCAGTAATGACTCATAAAATTTCGATCTCTGTTTAGGCCACCGCTAAGTGTCCCGAACAGTTGCATATATTTCTATTCGTGCAACCATCTCTATTTCGGTGTTTTAAGATTAACTTTGAGTATGGCAACCCCCAGATCGTCCATCTTATGGACAGAGTCAGAGAAATGTTCGCCGACAGGACTGTCTCTTGTTCCGCGTGTGATGCTGTGCGATGCAGGTTCATTCTCTTGTTTAGCCCCTGCCCCGTCTCACCTATGTAGTAGCAGCCCCCTGGACATTTCATGCACATGATGAGGAACACGACATTGCTGGAGGAACAGGTGAACCTTCCTCTGATTTTGTATTCCCGATTCCTGTGTGGTATTTGTATTGTGTCCGCTGTGTAGAGTATTGCGCAGGTTTTGCATCTTGCGTCCTGGCCTGGCATATATATAATTATATATATATATATTCCACAGAAGCAGCCGGCACTCCAGTTGCATGTAGAAAAAATTGGGTGCTTGTCCCATAAAGCAATAATAAACCACACGATTCCGTTTGAAGCACGAGATCAGGAGACAGCACTCTGGTAAGTTTGATCACAAGTTTTTGTACTGAAAAAGACACATAAACCGACGTGTCACGACAGGTGACTCTGCGCGTATTCTGACAGGCCGAGATGGCGTTTGCAGGGAGCTCGGGCGGTGGTAACATCTCTGCGGTGGCGCAGTCCGGATCCCAATACGTTCGCCGCGGAACCCGCTCTGGGCTTCAGTGTAAATCTCCGTCTCCCCCTGTCAGCCTCAGGCAGCTGTTTAGCTATATTTTTAGCCAATCCAGGATTCCTTTATCCCGTTTTATTGAACACTGTCTTCCTTTTTATTATTTTATATACCGTTTGTCATGTTGTTTATAGATTTAGTTTCATTTAGTTATATTTGATTATTCATGTGGTTTGTGTTCATTGTAACCGAACCCGGATCTGTGACGCATATGTACTGAGGTGGGGTTGGATCCCCTCGGTTATTTCTTGTTTTATTAATAAATAATTTACTATATTTTAATCTCTGGTGCGCATTGTGTGCGTTTTTCTTCTTGTCTGCACAGTGCTTCAGATTCTGCATCTGAAAAAATGCCGGTGGATCGGGATGTGAGGTAGGGAAGTGACGTCCGCGCCGGAACGTTATTGCCACGCCTCCAAATATTCATTGCCACGCCCCCAAATCGCGCCCGCTGCATACCCTGCAAAGCCATTAAAAAGCTCAGGCTTCAGCAAGTGTATTGCAGCGTGTGTGCGCCTTCCCTCCGTCTGAAATACTATAGACGCAGCCTTATCGACGCTTACTAAATAGGCCCCTGTGTCTCTCTCTCTCTCTGTGTCTCTGTCTCTCTCTGTGTGTCTCTGTGTCTCTCAAATCAAATCAGCTTTATTGGCATGACAAAAGAACATTTCAGTATTGCCAAAGCGTGAGTAATAGGGGGTGTGGGACAATGATTACACGAATACTAGGGGGTACGGTATAATGGTTATACAGTACATTACTTTTGTCTCTCTCTTTCTCTGTGTCTCTCTCTCTCCGTGTGTGTCTCTCTCTCCGTGTGTGTCTCTCTCTCCGTGTGTCTCTCTCTCTCCGTGTGTCTCTCTCTCTCCGTGTGTGTCTCTCTCTCCGTGTGTGTCTCTCTCATTCTCTGTCTCTCTCTCATTCTCTGTCTCTCTCTCATTCTCTGTCTCTCTCTCATTCTCTGTCTCTCTCTCATTCTCTGTCTCTCTCTCATTCTCTGTCTCTCTCTCATTCTCTGTCTCTCTCTCATTCTCTGTCTCTCTCTCATTCTCTGTCTCTCTCTCATTCTCTGTCTCTCTCTCTCATCCCTGTATGATAGGTATGTTCCAACTCTATTTTTTGCTCTTCTTTTCCGTTTGAGAGGAGGGAGTCCCTCACCTCTTCAGCCACACACCAGGAACGCTGGATTGCTTACAGACGCTCGGAGAGGCGGATACAGTCGTGGATTGCAGGCACTGATTTATCTGGTAAGTACCGCAAACATGCTTGAACAAGGGCCGTAGACATTTTATTTGATGGTTTAGATTACCATTGTCTGTGGTTGTTAGTTATTGGTATTACAGTTTTTTGATGTTGTTACGAATCAAATACATTTTGAAGTAGTAATCCCCTCCGAACTGGGCATTCCTGGCCAATAATGCCCTGGCTGTAAGAGTTGAAGGGCCCAAGCAAAGCCCCCATCTCTATACACACTAACACTGCAGGGGCATCAGAGTGTCTTATTGTCATGGCAACAGGAGGTGTCACGTGATGTAATTTGTTTAATAAATTATTTTTTAAGGTGTCCCGGTTTTTCATTTTCGAAATCTGGTCACCCTATTCATCAAGCAGAAAAAGTGAAGAAACAATTGTAGTTTTGCTAATGGACGTCATTTTGGCATATCATTAGCTTTGAGGATACCCATTAATATGAAGAAAAGTAACAGCCATTCCCAATGTAGCCCCCCTTCCCTGGGCCAATCGCAGATCGGGCCCCCTCCTCTGAGAAAAGAAAAATATCCCGTCTATGTTGTTGAGTCTGGACGCCGAAAAGGCCTTTGATAGGATTGACTGGCCCTTCCTCAGGGAGACGCTGGGGGCGTTTGGGTTCGGGGGGCGCCTCCTAGAGGCAATACTAGCCCTTTACAATGGTCCCACTGCAAGGGTGCGACACCAAGGGTTCCCCTCGGATATATTCAACATCCGTAGCGGGACAAGACAAGGTTGCCCACTTTCACCGTTAATATTTGCCCTCTGCATAGAACCGTTAGCGGCTCATATCAGAGCGAGCCCAGATATAACAGGGATAGATATAGGGGAGCAGCATCATAAAGTAGCGCTATACGCAGACGATGTAATCTTGACACTGTCAAAACCCCTCACCTCCTTGCCCAACGTCTTTGCGATCTTGGGAACTTTCAGCTTGGTGTCGGGGTTTAAAATTAACCAGGCCAAGTCGGAAGCGCTTAACATCAATCTACCCAAGCCGGTCGAAAAACTGATAGAGCTCAACTTCAATTTTAAATGGCAACCCTCCGCTATCAAATATTTAGGGGTATATATCACAAAGGACTACAATACACTATATAAAGCAAATTTCCCCAGAATAGTGAAGAAACTGCAGGAAGATCTCAGGGTTTGGGCGGGCTATGGCATATCGTGGTTTGGGCGGATCAATAGTGTCAAAATGAACCTGCTGCCTAAACTATTATATCTGTTTCAAGCACTCCCGATACCTCTTGTTAGGACTGAGGTCCTCACGCTGCAGGCTCGCATTATTCAATTTATTTGGAATAAAAAAAGCCCACGAATTGCGAAAAGCATACTGACAAAACCAGTAACAAGAGGAGGGTTAGCGGTACCTTGCTTGTTGGCATACCACAAGGCGGCACAATTATGCCAAATTGTCCAGTGGCACTCGAACCCAGCAAATAGAAGATGGGTGGCCCTAGAAACAGAATGCTGCGCGCCAGTAAAACTGCACGATCTGATTTGGCTTCCAAAACAGTGCAAGAAATCAATAGGGATGCCACTCTGTGCAATTGCGAACTCGCTAGCGGTCTGGGAGTCAGCTAAATTTAAAGCTAAATTGACCACACGACAGTCGTTGATGTCCCCCCTGGTGGGAAATCCGGATTTTGCTCCAGGGCTGTTAGGTGACAAATTTGTAAAATGGACGCAAGCGGGGTACTTACGATTAAAGGACCTGGAAGGACGTAAATATATCAAGACGTTCGATATGATTAAGGATGAGAAAAAGCTACCCAACACAGAATTATTTAGATTCCTCCAGGTTAGGGCTTTCTATAATAAATTCCCGGTTCGCCCAGCACGAACCAATTTCGAACAGCTGTGTTCCAGAGAGACGGACACAAGAGGACTAACTTCTCGGATGTACAGGGAGGTAGTCTGTCCGAAGACTTCCGACGCCCCCCGACTGAAATACATGCGACAGTGGGAGACAGATTTAGGGGAGACACTAGAGGACGAGGAATGGGTTCAGATACTACAGGCAGCTGCCAAAAGCTCAATTTGTGCCACGTTGAAGGAGAACGCATATAAAGTCCTAATGCGGTGGTACCATACCCCATTGAAATTATCTAAATTTATCAAGGACTATTCCCCGCTCTGCCCAAAACAGTGTGGGGAAACGGCTGATTTAAAACATATGCTGTGGTCTTGCCCGAAAGTGGTCCCGATTTGGGAATCTATTAGAGATTGGCTAGAAAGAATCCTCAACTTGGAGATCCCCCTGGACCCGTGGCTGTTCCTCGTGGGCAGACGGCCTCAGGACGTGTCTAACGCGACACTCAAATTGGTTGCACATTTCGCAACCGCCACGAGGTGTGAGATCGCAGCAGTATGGAGACAACAGGAATTACCCACTATAGCTAAAATCAGGAACAGAATTTGGCATGTCTGCCAGATGGAACAGTTGACGAGTTGGATCAACGACTCTGGCTCCAAATTTCTAAACGTATGGGCCCCATGGCTGGCCCAAACAGACATCCCGGGGGTGGACGCCGCCACAATTTTGCATTAATATAGATAAATGCGTTCTCCTTGGACAAAGCAGACCAGACGAGATGATGACATAGCGACGGAGAACATAGAACCACCGGGATATCCACAACACACCCTAGCGTACACATAGAGCTAATAGCAGATCCTCCGCTCCGATGCAGCAGTTACAGGTGCCCCCCACCCCCACCCACCCTAATGTGTCTCACCCCAGTCTAGTTTGTCCTGTCCGTCTTAGTGATGTGGTTTACGTGTGGTTTGTTACGTCTGTCTCATGTCCTGTCTACGTGTCACGGTTTTGATGACAAAATTGGGTATTCTGTAACGTATGCCAATAGGTGGTGATGTTATGTATGCTCTGTAATACCAAATAAAAATGAGTTATAAAAAAAAAAAAAACAGGGTGAGAGGAATTGGTCCACCTCCCTAAGTAAGGTTGCATCAGCTCTACTCAGAGGCTGATGGCTCCCCTTCTCCAACGGCCAATTGATATAGGCTCTCTCTGTCACCCTGGGCCAGCCAGGTGACAGACTCAGCAGACTCTAACTCTGGACTGAACTCTTAACTCTGACACACACTTCTACTAAATAGGAAGTGCACTGCTCTTTATGATATTGGCAGGCACTGCCCCTGTGTCTCTGCCTTCCACACAGGGTCAGGTACCAATTTCAGGAATGTCCCGTTATTAGCGTAAACACAACAGAGTTCCATGGATCTAGCATTAAGACTGTAAGCTCTGCAGGCCAGGGATTTCCTTTCCTATTGTCTGATTTTGTTTGTTGCACTTATTGTACTATAATTCCCTGTACTGTATTGCCTCTCTTATAAAGCGCTATATAAATAAAGATTTCCATACATAATATATCTTAATGCATCTTAAGACACCTTAGAGTTCCCTCTATAAGACACTTTATGGTCCACTCAAGTGAATAGTCTGTAAGGAGTCTAAGGCTGCGTCCATAGAAGGACAAGCAGCGCTGAGGCGTGCGGACGCTCCGCGCTGAGCCCCTGCATCCTCAATGAGGATGCCTTGAGAGGGGGCTCATGCGAGCGTCCGCGGGCGTGCTCAGGCTTTGGAGTTTTCAGCCGAGCGCCAAGCTGTTTTTCAGCGCGCTGCCGGCTGAAAACATCCAATCAGCCTTAAGCAGCGTCAACGTCACGGCGCCGTGACATTGACGTCAGTGCATCGCGGGCGATTGGCCCAGCGACGTCACTGCCCCGCCTCCAACCACCTCCCCCCGGCTCCCTTCGCGCACGCTGGCTCCGTGGAATCGGGCTGACTTAAGCAGGAGAGCCTCAGCGTTAGCGCGCAACCGCTCTCCCCACCCCTCTATGGCCCGGGCCTTAGTTACTGTACAGCATTGTAAAGTGCCTTGCTGGCCTAGTACAATTTAGTAAATATCCTAAACAATGTCGTCTTAGGCAAAATGTTGCTGATCTTTGCTCTAAAAATGACTATGAACTAAAGAGAAATAACAATCTCCCTTGTGAGCACATTCACATGTCTCAGACAGGTCTGCAACCCTGCTTTTCACCATTATCCCATACAGCTTCCACTGCAGCCAGGGACTCTGGGAAATGACATGCAAATGAGCACAGTGTCACCTTTTGCTTCAAATCTATTTTAAATGAAATTAGCCTTGTACTTCTGGTGGAGAGAGTAGGGGTTTGGTGCTTTATACGTTACATATTATTAAATGTTAACATCAAACAAATATTGTCATTATGTTTGGTGCTACTTATTTCTTTTTCATTAGGATTTATTTATTCATCTTTCATTATTATTATTTACTAGCTGAGAGACCCGGCGTTGCCCGGGATGTAAATGCGTAATAGGTAGTATTATTTATAACTCGTGGAACAATAGGTGAGTATTTGTTGTAAAGGTTTCGGGGGGGGGGGAGAAAAGGGAGCGGGGGGGGGGAGAAAGGGGAGCGGGGGGGGGAGAAAGGGGAGCGGGGGGGGGAGAAAGGGGAGCGGGGGGGGGGGGAGAAAGGGGAGCGGGGGGGAGAAAGGGGAGCGGGGGGGGAGAAAGGGGAGCGGGGGGGGGAGAAAGGGAAACGGGGGGGGAGAAAGGGGAGCGGGGGGGGGGGAGAAAGGGGAGGGGGGGGGAGAAAGGGGAGCGGGGGGGGGAGAAAGGGGAGCGGGGGGGGAGAAAGGGGAGCGGGGGGGGGGAGAAAGGGGAGCGGGGGGGGGGAGAAAGGGGAGCGGGGGGGGAGAAAGGGGAGCGGGGGGGGGAGAAAGGGGAGCGGGGGGGTGGGAGAAAGGGGAGCGGGGGGGAGAAAGGGAGCGGTGGGGGAGAAAGGGAGGGGGGGGGGAGAAAGGGGAGCGGGGGGGGGGAGAAAGGGAGCGGGGGGGGAGAAAGGGGAGCGGGGGGGGGAGAAAGGGGAGCGGGGGGGGAGGAAAGGGGAGCGGGGGGGGGGAGAAAGGGAGCGGGGGGGGGAGAAAGGGGAGCGGGGGGGGGAGAAGACCTGAAAGGCGGGGGGGGGAGAAAGGGGAGCGGGGGGGGAGAAAGGGGAGCGGGGGGGGGAGAAAGGGGAGCGGGGGGGGGAGAAAGGGGAGCGGGGGGGAGAAAGGGGAGCGGGGGGGGGGGGGAAGGGGAGTGGGGGGGGGGGGGGAAAGGGGAGTGGGGGGGGGTGGAGAGCGGTGGGCATATGTATTGTCATAATTTATGTATGGGCATTTCCCCCCCCCCCCGTTCCCCGTGACTCCCCCCCCCCGTTCCCTGTGACTCGCGCTCCCCCCCCCCGGCGGCCGCTTGGTCCCCCGATGTGCCGTCCTGCTGAGTGAGGCGTGCAGGCGGCTGCAGGAAGCGCCCTGTGTGGGCCTAAGACTCACGCTCCCCCCCCCCCCCCCCCCGGCGCCCGCTCGATGTGGCGTCTGGCTGAGCGGCGGTAGGAAGCGCCCTGTGTGGGCCTGAGGCTGAGGCGGGACGCGCAGTGGGCCTGAGGCTGAGGCGGGACGCGCAGTGGGCCTGAGGCTGAGGCGGGACGCGCAGTGGGCCTGAGGCTGAGGCGGGACGCGCAGTGGGCCTGAGGCTGAGGCGGGACGCGCAGTGGGCCTGAGGCTGAGGCGGGACGCGCAGTGACTTACCTGAGCGGGTGGTAGCGCCGGGGAGGTAAGGGAGCGGCTGGGGTAGGAGGGCCGCGCTTCCCGTCCGGAGCCAGTGCAGGATGGCGCACGTGAGGGGGGGGGGGAGGGGGGCGGACAGAGGGTGTGTGTGTGTATAGAGCTGCTGTGTTGTGTGTGTGTGTGTGTGTGTGTATAGAGCTGATGTGTTGTGTGTGTGTGTGTATAGAGCTGCTGTGTTGTGTGTGTGTGTGTATAGAGCTGCTGTGTTGTGTGTGTGTGTGTGTGTATAGAGCTGCTGTGTTGTGTGTGTGTGTGTGTGTATAGAGCTGCTGTGTTGTGTGTGTGTGTGTGTGTGTGTGTGTGTATAGAGCTGCTGTGTTGTGTGTGTGTGTGTGTGTATAGAGCTGCTGTGTTGTGTGTGTGTGTGTGTGTGTATAGAGCTGCTGTGTTGTGTGTGTGTGTGTGTGTATAGAGCTGCTGTGTTGTGTGTGTGTGTGTGTGTGTATAGAGCTGCTGTGTTGTGTGTGTGTGTGTGTGTGTGTGTGTGTGTATAGAGCTGCTGTGTTGTGTGTGTGTGTGTATAGAGCTGCTGTGTTGTGTGTGTGTGTGTGTGTGTATAGAGCTGCTGTGTTGTGTGTGTGTGTGTGTGTGTGTATAGAGCTGCTGTGTTGTGTGTGTGTGTGTGTGTGTATAGAGCTGCTGTGTTGTGTGTGTGTGTGTGTGTGTGTATAGAGCTGCTGTGTTGTGTGTGTGTGTATAGAGCTGCTGTGTTGTGTGTGTGTGTGTGTGTGTGTATAGAGCTGCTGTGTTGTGTGTGTGTGTGTGTGTGTATAGAGCTGCTGTGTTGTGTGTGTGTGTGTGTGTGTGTATAGAGCTGCTGTGTTGTGTGTGTGTGTGTGTGTATAGAGCTGCTGTGTTGTGTGTGTGTGTGTGTATAGAGCTGCTGTGTTGTGTGTGTGTGTGTGTATAGAGCTGCTGTGTTGTGTGTGTGTGTGTGTATAGAGCTGCTGTGTTGTGTGTGTGTGTGTGTATAGAGCTGCTGTGTTGTGTGTGTGTGTGTGTGTGTATAGAGCTGCTGTGTTGTGTGTGTGTGTGTGTGTGTGTGTATAGAGCTGCTGTGTTGTGTGTGTGTGTGTGTGTGTAGAGCTGCTGTGTTGTGTGTGTGTGTGTGTGTGTGTGTGTATAGAGCTGCTGTGTTGTGTGTGTGTGGGCCGTCACTCCGCCTCAGGCCAATGAGAGGTGTGCGGGGGCGGGCGACCCAAGGGACCAATGAGATTTCCCCTAGGGACACCGGACATCCAGGCAGGCAAACATACAGTGCTTTCACTAATATAGTATAAGATTAACTTTATTATATTTGTTGTTGTCATTATTATTATTGTTTACTGTTAGCTGGAGTATGGCTCACCCAAGAACCACTTTCCCCTGTATGGGGGTCAGACATAGTGCAGACTTGACCCCTGACATTTATAAAAAGATGTTGGAATATGTGACACTGCTGCTTAATAAACACAAACACAGGCGCGCCATGTATTGTTCTGACATTGGTTTATTACACAGAGACACGTCTTTATAGAGGGTTGTCACACTAACAGCCTGGAAGGGGTTAATGCAGGGTCACCAGCCCAGCCCCCCTCTCCTATGATTGGTTGCTGCTCTCGTACAGTAGCCGCGATTGGTCCCCTATCAATGTCAGAAAAGGCGCGCCAGTTTTGCTGTCTCCATGGCGACCATGGCGGCCGCCGGAGATCGGCCTGCAGCGCGGCCCGGCTTCCAGGTTACCTCCCCGCCGGTGAAGATGTTAGCGGGGCGGCTGAGGGAATGCGTGCGGCGGCGGCCCGGTTCCTTCTGGCTGGAGAAAGGAGCCGGCGGGCTGGAGGTGGGCCTGGTGTGGATGCAGGGCCGGGTGCTGCACGTACGGCCCGAGCGCGGCGTCACCGTGCGGCTGAGCGACGACACTCACACCTTCACCGTGTGCGGGGCTGACCGGGTGCCCAAGGGCAAGCCCTGCCTGCAGCCAGGTAACCGGGGGGTCCGCACGCCCTGCCTGCAGCCAGGTAACCGGGGGGGTCCGCAAGCCCTGCCTGCAGCCCGGTAACCGAGGGGTCCGCAAGCCCTGCCTGCAGCCCGGTAACCGGGGGGTCCGCAAGCCCTGCCTGCAGCCAGGTAACCGGGGGGTCAGCAAGCCCTGCCTGCAGCCAGGTAACCGGGGGGGTCAGCAAGCCCTGCCTGCAGCCAGGTAACCGGGGGGGGTCCGCAAGCCCTGCCTGCAGCCAGGTAACCGGGGGTCCGCAAGCCCTGCCTGCAGCCAGGTAACCGGGGGGGTCCGCAAGCCCTGCCTGCAGCCAGGTAACCGGGGGGGGTCAGCAAGCCCTGCCTGCAGCCAGGTAACCGGGGGGGGTCCGCAAGCCCTGCCTGCAGCCAGGTAACCGGGGGTCCGCAAGCCCTGCCTGCAGCCAGGTAACCGGGGGGTCCGCAAGCCCTGCCTGCAGCCAAGTAACCGGGGGGTCCGCAAGCCCTGCCTGCAGCCACGTAACTGGGGGGTCCGCAAGCCCTGCCTGCAGCCAGGTAACCGGGGGGTCAGCAAGCCCTGCCTGCAGCCACGTAATCGGGGGGTCCGCAAGACCTGCCTGCAGCCAGGTAACCGGGGGGTCCGCAAGCCCTGCCAGCAGCCAGGTAACCGGGGGTCCGCAAGCCCTGCCTTCAGCCACGTATTTGGGGGGTCCGCAAGCCCTGCCTGCAGCCAGGTAACCGGGGGGGTCCGCAAGCCCTGCCAGCAGCCAGGTAACCGGGGGGTCCGCAAGCCCTGCCTGCAGCCAGGTAACCGGGGGGTCCGCAAGCCCTGCCTGCAGCCAGGTAACCGGGGGGTCCGCGCGTGGCTATCACTGTCCTGCCTCACACGGGAGGAGGGCGCCATGATTTCTTCTCCCGCCCCCTAAACAGCAACACCAGCCTCTCACCCTCTCACCCTCTAGCGTCACCTAGATAGAAGCCAGGCAGATCACACTGGTTTTCTATGAATCGCAACTGATTTTAAAGTCCTGTTTATATCAGCAGTCAGGTCTGATATAAAACAGTAGTAATGTTTCCACCGCCAGTGTATGCAGCGCTGTACATAGAATGTTTGCAGGCGCGAGCCGCTACCCCATAGAGCTTACAATCTATGTCTGAAGCACTTATTCCCATGACCTGTTATTTGTAATTTATATGATTGTCACATGTATTACTGCTGGGAAGCGCTATGTACATTTAATGGCGCTATATAAAAAAAGACATTTGTAGCCCTTTTTCTGACACTCTAAGCGACTTCGGGTAACTGCGCGCACCTGCGGCTCCAGGAGATCTGAGCCTCCGCTAGCTGGGAGCCTGGGGTAACACTTATTAGCGCAGCGCCTCCACTTACCCAGGATCCCCGTCATGTAAGATTCCCCTGGGCAAGAAACACACCGATACAATGCGTGCAACCAACTTTACTATGTGCAATAATAAACTTATACTCTATATGAACCGTGGCAATAACCCAATATGCAAACACTTATCTTATAACACTATACTTATACTCTATCATACCCTAACACCGCTAACGGATAATGTCCTTCTAACATCAGTGGCTCGGCCACACCCCTAGGGAATATTGTCCTGTACAATAGTGGCTCAGCCACGCTCTTATGAGTGTCTCTATCCCGTCACCGCGTGCCCCACACACCGTGTCCGTGTAATAGTACGATAGCGGTGTGTACTCGCTAGTGTCTCCCTATAGTTATGCCTAAGGCGGGATCAGCGCCTGTTGACCGGTGTTGGTGCACTTGACGTATCTACTACCTTCCGGTCACGGCGGTGACCGGTAATACTTGGAAAAGGATCAGCCGAATCCTTGCTTGTCTGGGATGTCCGCAGTGCAGCTGTCTGGTCCCAAGCAGCTCACCAGCAAACCTGCTCCGCACGCTTGTCCCTAACTGTGTACACAGTAAGGTGACTGATCGCTAGCACTATGGCCGTCCCTGCAGCACAGCAGCACACTGTGACTCAGGGGTTTCTCCTAAGGGCCTGCGGGGTAAAGCTAGCCTATGCAGGCGGGTCACGGACCCCCTGCACGCATACACCCTCCTCCGTTACCTTCCAGATCCCCTCTGACTAGCCTCTCCCCCACGCTTCCCTTTCCTCCTCCCGTAATTCTAGCCTTCCGATTGGCTCCTCAAGTCAGGTGACTGCCCAGGAGCTCATGGGAGTTGTAGTTCCTCAGCGGAGCTTCTCTGCCTTGAGCTGCACAGACTCACAGCTATTGCATCAGCGCAGACCTCCACATGACTCTCCTGAACAGTCAAAACACCAACTGAACACACATATGAGGCTCCTACCACATCCCTACACATACATCTATTATTTGGTGCCTGCGGCACAGGGAGATAACGTGACTTGCTCAAGGTCACAAGGTATGGGGGGGGGGATTGAGTGTGTGTGGGGGGGGGATTGAGTGTGTTTGTGTGTGGGGGTGTGTGTGTTTGTGTGTGGGGGGGTGTGTGTTTGTGTGGGGGGGGGATTGTGTGTGTTGGGGGGGGAGATTGAGTGTGTGGGGGGGATTTTGTGTGTGTGTGGGGGGGGATTGTGTGTGTGTGGGTGGGGGATTGAGTGTGTGTGGGGGGGATTGAGTGTGTGTGTGGGGGGGGTTGAGTGTGTGTGTGTGGGGGGGGGGTTGAGTGTGTGTGTGGGGGGGGGGTTGAGTGTGTGTGTGTGGGGGGGGGGTTGAGTGTGTGTGTGGGGGGGGGGTTGAGTGTGTGTGTGGGGGGGGGGTTGAGTGTGTGTGTGGGGGGTGGGTTGAGTGTGTGTGGGGGGGGGATTGTGTGTGTGTGGGGGGATTGAGTGTGTGTGTGTGTGTGTGGGGGGGATTGAGTGTGTGTGTGGGGGGGGGATTGAGTGTGTGTGTGTGTGGGGGGGGATTGTGTGTATGGGGGGGGATTGAGTGTATGTTTGTGTGGGGGGGATTGAGTGTGTGTGTGGGGGGGATTGAGTGTGTGCGGGGGGGATTGTGTATGGGGGGGGATTGAGTGTGTTTGTGTGTGGGGGGGGGGTGTGTTTGTGTGTGGGGGGATTGTGTGTGTGTGGGGGGATTGAGTGTGTGTGTGTGTGTGTGTGTGGGGATTGTGTGTGGGGATTGTGTGTGTGTGTGTGTGGGGGCGGGGGGGAGTGTGTGTGTGTGTGGGGGGGGATTGTGTGTGTGTGTATGTGGTGTGTATGTGGTGATTGATTGAGAGAGAGAGTGTGTGTTGTATTGCAGTGGTGCGCAAACTGGTGGGGGGCAATAAGGCGCAAGATTTAGGGGGGCGCAGGCGACGTGCGGCGAAATCTGGGTGCGCGGGCCGGCAGACGCTTTGCGCGGGAGGACGAAAAAGCTGTACGCGATGGGCGGCCAATAAGATGTGCACGGGCGGGCAGCCGAAGATGTGTGCGGGTGGCTGAACAAGATAGTGCAGGTGGCGGCCTCGTGATGGTGTGTGCGCACACGCGCAGGGGCTTCGGGGGTACGGGGAGGAGCACGCCCGAGCACGGTGAAGTCAAACGCCCCTCCCGGTGTCTGCCCTGCAATAGCGCTGTGTTCCTGCTCTCCTCCGCTGGCAACCTGCTTCGCTGCGATCCTCTGCGAGGGAAAGGGTCGGCTGCCACTGTATCAATCACACTATGAATGTACAGAAATAATAAAAAAAAAGTGAAAACATTGAAAACGGAAAAATAATAAATAATAATAATGTAGGTAGGAGTGTGGATGACAATGGGGATAGCAAGCCAAAGAGCAGGGAGGGGAAGGTAGAAACAAAAGGGGGGATAGGGAAGGGAGGTAGCAAAGAGGTGGATGAATGCCCCCCAAAAGTATTGCCTTTGTGCACGTACGCTCTCCCAAGCTCGGCGCTTGGGGAGACAAACAAAATTGACTTTGAAGTGCGCTCAGCAGAAGTCAATGCACACACACAGCCACACACACACACACAGCCACACACACACACACACACATACAGCCACACACAGACACACACACACACACAAACACACACAAATAGCCCCGATCCACGCTTGCAAAATGATGCAGGACACCCTGCGCTCATGCTTGGAGAGTTGGTGATGTCACCGCTCTCAGCGGCAGCGTGGACGCAGCCTAATTTTGCAAGCGCGAGCTGTTGAAATATGTAAGTATTTATAGACATATTTGGATTTATATTGTACTAGCTGAGAGCCCCGGCGTTGCCCGGGATGTTTGTGGTGTGGGTGTGGCATTTGGGTGAGGAGTGGTCAACGCGGCCCATGTGCGGTGGTAGTGCTGCTGTGGCTGTACTGATGGTGATTGTATCGGTGTGCTGATTTTGGAGGGTTTGGTGCTGATGTGGGGGTGCGGATGTGGGGGTGCGGATGTGGGTGTGCCGATGGGGGAGGTGCAAAGGTGCCGATGTGTGGGTGCTGATGGTGTTGATGGGGGCTGGGAATGGCGGGGAGCCGAGAATGCCAGTGTGCTGGGGGGGCATGGGATAGCGGTGTGCTGATGTGGTTTTGCTGGGGATAGTGTGTGTGTATACGTGTGTGTGTATACACACGTGTGTGTGTATACACGTGTGTGTGTATACATGTTTGTGTGTGTGTATACATGTTTGTGTGTATACATTGTATGTGTGTGTGTGTGTGTATACATGTGTACGTGTGTGTGTGTGTGTACGTGTGTGTATACACATGTGTGTGTATACACATGTGTGTATAGACGTGTATACACATGTGTGTGTAGACATTGTGTGTATGTATATATTGTGTGTGTGTGTGTATACATGTGTACGTGTGTGTATACACATGTGTATACACATGTGTGTATACATAGTATGTGTGTGTGTGTGTGTGTGTACATGTGTGTGTGTGTACATTTGTGTGTGTATACATGTTTGTGTGTGTATACATGTTTGTGTGTGTGTGTACATTTGTGTGTGTATACATGTTTGTGTGTGTGTATACATGTTTGTGTGTGTGTATACGTGTGTGTATACATGTGTGTGTATACACGTGTGTGTGTGTGTGTGTGTATACATGTGTGTGTGTATACATTATGTGTATGTATACGTGTGTGTGTATGTGTACATGTGCGTGTGTGTATGTCTCCATGTGTGTGTATACACGTGTGTATATACACGTGTGTATACACGTGTGTATACACGTGTGTATACACGTTTGTGTGTATACATAGTATGTGTGTGTGTGTGTATACATGTGTGTGTGTACATTTGTGTGTATACATGTTTGTGTGTGTATACACGTGTGTATGTGTGTGTGTGTGTATACATGTGTGTGTGTATACATGTGTGTGTGTATACATTATGTGTATGTATACATGTGTGTGTGTGTGTACGTGTGTGTATGTGTACATGTGCGTGTGTGTATGTCTCCATGTGTGTGTGTATGTCTCCATGTGTGTGTGTACGTGTACATGTGTGTGAGTATACGTGTACATGTGTGTGTGTGTACGTGTCTACGTGTACATGTGTGTGTGTGTCTACGTGTACATGTGTGTGTGTCTACGTGCGTGTGTATACGTGTGTGTGTGTCTACGTGTGTGTGCGTATACGTGTGTGTGCGTATACGTGTGTGTGTGTGTCTACGTGTGTGTGTATGTCTACGTGTGTGTGTGTGTCTACGTGTGTGTGTGTGTCTACGTGTGTGTGTGTGTCTACGTGTGTGTGTCTACGTGTGTGTGTCTACGTGTGTGTGCGTGTGTCTACGTGTGTGTGTGTACACGTGTGTCTACGTGTGTGTTTGTACGTGTGTGTGTTTGTACGTGTGTGTGTGTGTGTAAACGTGTGTGTGTGTGTATACGTGTGTGTCTGTGTGTATACGTGTGTGTCTGTGTGTATACGTGTGTGTCTGTGTGTATACGTGTGTGTGTGTGTGTATACGTGTGTGTGTGTGTGTATAGGTGTGTGTGTGTGTGTATAGGTGTGTGTGTGTGTGTGTGTATAGGTGTGTGTCTGTGTGTATAGGTGTGTCTGTGTGTCTACGTGTTTGTTTGTGTCTACGTGTGTCTGTGTGTCTACGTGTGCCTGTGTGTATACGTGTGTGTGTGTGTATACGTGTGTCTGTATAGGTGTGTGTGTGTGTGTGTGTGTGTGTGCGTGTGTGTCTGTCTACATGTGTGTGTCTGTCTACATGTGTGTGTGTGTCTACATGTGTGTGTGTGTCTACATGTGTGTGTCTGTGGACGTGTGTGTGTGCCTACATGTGTGTGTGTGCGTGTGTGTGTGTGTGTGCCTACATGTGTGTGTGTGCGCCTACATGTGTGTGTGTGTGTGGTCTCTGTGTGTGTGTGTGTCTCTGTGTATGTGTATGTGTATGTATGTATGTATGTATGTATGTATGTATGTATGTATGTATATATATATATATATATATATATATATATATATATATATATATATATATAGTGTGTGTGTGTGTGTATGGAGGGTTGAGGCTGGCAATGAAGGAATGGGGGGGTGTGGGGGGAGAGCTGCTTACCTTGCAGTCGGCAGCATGTTCCTCGAGGTGAGGCCTCCTGCAGGGCGGGAGCCCCCCCGCTGCCTCCGGCTCGAGGTGAGGCCTCCTGCAGGGCGGGAGCCCCCCCGGCTCGAGGTGAGGCCTCCTGCAGGGCGGGAGCCCCCCCGCTGCCTCCGGCTCGAGGTGAGGCCTCCTGCAGGGCGGGAGCCCCCCCGCTGCCCACCGGCTCGAGGTGAGGCCTCCTGCAGGGCGGGAGCCCCCCCGCTGCCCACCGGCTCGAGGTGAGGCCTCCTGCAGGGCGGGAGCCCCCCCGCTGCCCCCCGGCTCGAGGTGAGGCCTCCTGCAGGGCGGGAGCCCCCCCGCTGCCCACCGGCTCGAGGTGAGGCCTCCTGCAGGGCGGGAGCCCCCCCGCTGCCCCCCGGCTCGAGGTGAGGCCTCCTGCAGGGCGGGAGCCCCCCCGCTGCCCTCCGGCTCGAGGTGAGGCCTCCTGCAGGGCGGGAGCCCCCCCGCTGCCCTCCGGCTCGAGGTGAGGCCTCCTGCAGGGCGGGAGCCCCCCCGCTGCCCTCCGGCTCGAGGTGAGGCCTCCTGCAGGGCGGGAGCCCCCCCGCTGCCCTCCGGCTCGAGGTGAGGCCTCCTGCAGGGCGGGAGCCCCCCCGCTGCCCCCCGGCTCGAGGTGAGGCCTCCTGCAGGGCGGGAGCCCCCCCGCTGCCCTCCGGCTCGAGGTGAGGCGGCGGTGCCGAGGAGCGTTGCAGGCGGCGCCGGGTAGGCTGGTCTTTGCTGTGAGGGGGGTGGGAGAGGTGAGCCGGTGCCGAGGAGCGTGCGGCGAGGCCCGTGGGTATGCTGCCTCACCCATCCGGCCGCTCCCACGTGGATGTGAGGCGGGAGGCAGCGTGTTGTGGCCGCTCCCCCGCGTGTGTCCCGGGCGCTCGCTCCGCTCCCCCGCTGACTGTAGCGGCGCCCGGGGTGTGAGCTTGGGGGGGGGGGTGTGTGAGCTTGGGGGGGGGGGGGGGTGAGCTTGGGGGGGGGTGAGGTGTGTGTGAGCTTGGGGGGGGGGGGGGGGGGGGGGGTGTGTGTGTGTGTGTGTGTGTGTGTGTGTGTGTGTGTGTGTGTGTGTGTGTGTGTGTGTTTTATTTATTTTTTTGGACCTTTGGCCCGTCACTCCGCCTCAGGCCAATGCGAGGTGTGGGGGGCGGGCCAAGGGGGTGGTGTGAGTGTGTGAGGCCAATGAGAGGTGTGCGGGGGCGGCCGGCCCATGGGACCAATGAGATTGCCGCTAGGGACACCGGACATCCAGCAGGCAGGCATGCATGCAGGCAGGCAGGCAAACATACAGTGCTTTCACTAATATAGTATAAGATACCGTTTAATAAAGGTTTTTTTTTTTTTTCATGTGATTTTGATTACGTCAGGCAGGGGGGGCCCGAGAAATTTTATGGATGAAAAGGGGGGCTCGGCATAAAAAGTTTGCTCACCCCTGCACTAAGCTGCGCTTTCAGCTCATAGACCTCACATTATAAACGTGTAATTATAGTCTCACCTTAATGTAGTGTAAAAGAAAATGATGTACAGATTTGGTCGCATCTATTAACGCAGGTTAACGGTGGCAGAACGTTAACGCAGCTCTATTTAAACAAATGGCACAGCGCTATATTTCTTAAATGGGTGCAATTTATTGCATTATTTGTGTAATCTTATCAGGTGGTACAGGCATACCCCGCATTCACGTACACAATGGGACCGGAGCATGTATGTAAAGTGAAAATGTACTTAAAGTGAAGCACTCCCTTTTCCCCACTTATCGATGCATGTACTGTACTGCAATCCTCATATACGCGCATAACTGGTGTAAATAACACATGTGTAACAGTCTCTACAGTCTCCCCGCTTGCGCACAGCTTTGGTACAGGTAGGGAGCCGGTATTGCTGTTCAGGACGTGCTGACAGGCGCATGCGCGAGCTGCCGTTTGCCTATTGGGTGATATGTCCTTACTCGCGAGTGTCCTTAAACCGGGGTATGCCTGTACACTTGTACAGGAAATCCTAAAGTTGATGTCCCTGGGGCAGCTGAGGGATTTTCACCCATTCAGTCCTGGAGGGTCCTGCGCCCCCCTCCTGCATTTCCTAATCATGTGTTCGCTCCTTAGGCCTCGGATATTTTATTTATTTATAAAATGTTTTACCAGGAAGGAAGCAATACTTGAAAATGAGGTAACTCTCAATGTATGTCCTGGGCACAGAGTTATGATGACAGATACATGGTTACAAATCCATAGTTACATTAAGTGAACAGGGTATACATTATATACAAGACATTGCATGCACAGTTAGAGATAATATATATTATAGGCGCATGTAACCGTTACAGACCAGATTAAAATGTGAGACAGCCTTAGTTTTGAAAGAACTTAGACTGGTGGCATCTGCAAGAGTCTCTGGTAGGTTGTTCCAGTTTTGGGGTGCACGGTAAGGCCGTGATTATACCCGAAGCGGCGGAGCGCAGAACGTTGTGCGCCACCAAAACAAATAAAAGTTTTCCTATGAGCGCACGCTAAGAATGGGTGACCAAGTGCGCAAATTTTCGAACAGATCCAAGAATTTTATTTTCTGGAGCGATGGCCGCGTCATGTGAGCGGTTCAGCCAATGAGCGTGAACCACTCACGTGACATCGTGGCCTCGCCTCCCGATGCCTCCTGCCTGCAGTGCAAGTTTCGGGCAGCGCATCGCACGGAGGTAGCGCGCGTGTCCCGCCGCCGGTGGTATAATGAAGGCCTATGAGGAGGAGCGTCCGGATACTTTGTTGAACCTTAGGACCATGAGCAGTCTGTTGGAGTCTGATCTCAGATGATAAGTGCTGACGTGGTAGGGGTGAGGAGCTTGTTCAGATAGGTGGGTAGCTTGCCTAGAAAGTATTTGAATACACAGACCCCCACCAACGCGGCTCGAAACGCGTTGGTGGGGGTCTGTATACCCCGTAATGTAGCTGTATTTTTTTGTGGTTTCCATTAAAATAGTCTTTTTTTATGGGCACACGCTCTCCTGGATTTCATTCAACCTTTTTTTACTTTCCTGAGTATTCGTGCCTGCTTTTTCCTTTTGCTTCGTGTCAAGTCATCCAGAAAAAACAGAAGCACGCCCCCTACTGTGAAAGAAGAAACCTGCACAGCCAAAAGGACATTACCAACTCTAACTGTGAGTTATTTTATCACAAGCACATTCTCCATTCTGACATTATATGCTGGGACACTTTATTGTGTGGCCCCTTACTACAGTGCTCGTGGGGGCCCTAGCCCACTAGTCAGATTACAATGGAGCAGTGATTAATACATGATTGTTCTGTGTCCTATGGATTGGCTATCCCTTATCCATTATCCAGGGGCTTTTCATTTCGGGAATCATTATATACATTTATTGAACGTTACAATTTTTGTACTACATATTTTGAGGCTTTTTTTCAGAGCACCACACATTTTTTCCATTTTTCTATGAAAAGTGGAAAGGCAGGGGACACTTTAACTTTCACATGTTATAATGCCTGGCCCCTGGCTTATGGTGCCAGGTAGCTGCCAGGGGCCCACCGTTCCAGTGGTAACCTTTATTGTATAGCCTGGTTACCCCCTTTATCGTATAGCCTGGCACCCCCTTTGGAGGGAAGTATTATCGAAATGGGGGGGTCCCAGAGTTGAAATGAATGCGGTTCAGCTTGGGGAGACCCTCTGCTTCAATCCTGTTTTAAATTTTTTTTTTTTATAAAAAGCGTGTGACTTGCTCCTTCAGAATACTGATTTTCATGTTCAGTTAAAGCCTTAACAAGAAAAAAATGGGTGTATATAGCGCTAAAAAATCTTGTGCAGTGACAATAATGTTATAATGTGATAGTGCACACAATAAAATATAAATATATAATAATAAACTTAGGCTGCCAGGTGATACCAACTCCAAGACAGGTTGGAAAAACAAGACAAATAATAAACAATACAGACCGGCGCCAATTAGTCCAAGGTGATACTAATGTCCAGCACTGAAAGAGTCTCAGAATAGTAGATAGCTGCAGTAGTATCTTCACAGCTTGTCTTCAATGATTGGACTCCATATGTATGTGCATGGGAGAAAAAATAGACAAAGAAAACATATCATAGTGCAGTATGCAAACAACCAAACATGCAGGACAAACAGGACAAGACAAACACTACATAAAACAGGCTCACCCCCTGAAGAAGTGCGCATGCGCACGAAACGCGTTGGGCAGATTTGCATTTTGAGTGTGGCAGAGGACTGGTAGTGACTGCGGGAGCCTTGCAGCCAAGTGAAAGGAAATTCGGCGATTGCACCCGCCTCCTAGCAGCGGATTTCCGGATTGAGCTTGACAGACAGCACCAGGAGCTCCACGAGATCCGTCAAGCCGCGTGGTGTGACGTGCTTCTGGTCACGGAGAGAGAGAGATCCCTGGAGGTCTGAGGACTGAAAAAACGGAGCTGCTGCCGGTTACCATCTATCCTTACACCCCTGCTTATGTCCTGTGGCAGTACTGTAAGTAGGATTCCGGTTTTTACCCACCGGATCCCACGTGTGCTACCTCATCATTTTCATTTTAATTGTGTTAATAAATACTTTATTGTAGGATTAGTCAGCCTTGCCTGTTTTATGTAGTGTTTGTCTTGTCCTGTTTGTCCTGCATGTTTGGTTGTTTGCATACTGCACTATGATATGTTTTCTTTGTCTATTTTTTCTCCCATGCACATACATATGGAGTCCAATCATTGAAGACAAGCTGTGAAGATACTACTGCAGCTATCTACTATTCTGAGACTCTTTCAGTGCTGGACATTAGTATCACCTTGGACTAATTGGCGCCGGTCTGTATTGTTTATTATCGGTTAAAGCCTTACTTCACAAATGTAGTAAAGTGCTTTAAAACATTTTTTTGATTTCAACCTTCCCCAGCGATCGCATCTGTCTATCTAAACCTTGTGTCGCCCTGCTCCTTACTTCCCTTCTCCTTTCCCACTCAACCTGTCTTCACCAACCTACTAACACTTCTCTACCTCCTTTGATACCTAACCTACCAAGTCCTACTTCACGTCCCCCTTCACTCCACTTCCAGTCACCACTCCCACTATCTAACTTGCACATTTCTATAGCTTTCTGATTTCCTCACTTCTCCACATTTATTCTTCTTTCTTTCTAGCTCCCTACTTCCTCTCCTCCTTGCTCTCCCCTCTACCACTTCCTTACTACTTGCTGCATCCCTACCCCACTTTAAATTCAAGTCTACTTCCTTACTCCTTCTTATAGTATTGTCTCCTTAAATGTCTCCACTTCGGCTTATTTCCTCTCATCTACTTGCTTTTATCCTCTTACTAACTCCCTCTCTATCACTCACCCTGCCCTTACTCGCTTAATGGTTCTGCCGCTACGGCGCTATACTAATTCCCTTCCTGTATGTCTTTCTATTCTTCCCAGACTCAAAATTCAAAAAGCCCGCGTCGGGCCGGTGAGATGACTAATCCAGGCCTGCGCGGGTCATCCGGCGCATTCTGGACGCCTTGATGGGCTTACGGCTGTCCTTGGTCTTGCTGGTGACGTCATCTGGTCGCGCCGGTGGGAGCTGGTTCTGCGCCACCTCCAAGATGGCGCCGCTCCTTCCGGGGCACAGCTGTGATGCGTATCCGGGGGGCGGCCATTTTGGAAGACGTCTCTCACCAGTGCGGAGGTGCGTGCGCCCGCTCCTGTTTCCCGCTCACCGCTCTCTTCCTGCTACTGTGGATTCCCGCCTTCTAGAGCTGCTTCGCCATCTTGTGTCGGGGGCCGCCATCATCAGAAAGGTAGGCCGCAAATTTTCTCACCAGGGATTCAGTTTCAGCGCAGGTTGCTTGATCACTGGACATCTGTAGTTGGGGTGTCGGGGATCACCGCTCTTTCACTCGGGGGTGAGTTTCTTTATTTGGTGACAGCTTCACCGTGGCCGGGGACCATACCTCAAGTAGGGGGACGAGAACTGGAGGAGAAGCAAAGAAACACAGGTTGCTGAGGCCATGACACCGAGGGATTAGCCTGATACACTACAGGGGTGAACAAAGCCGGGACAGACTCTGGTTATGCATAGTATATGTTAGGTTTTATTAATTCAAGCTCAGGAAGAGCGAGGCAGGAGTGGGGGGGAGTGACCTGCTTCAAAAATCCGCATGGGCCACGCACTAGGGGGGAGGAGGGGGGATCTCCTGGGCCCTAGTGAAGTCCTTTGGGACTGGACGCGGTGGGTGAATGAACTTCATCCCACGTTTCCTCCGGACGGTTGGAGAGGAGTCCAGCTTCCCAAAGGCGGTGATAGAATTCTACTGTCTTTTGTCTTGTCTAGTGTTTGTTGTGTCCCCCCAGGTGTACCCTCTTGTGTGCTCCCCCTTGTGTATTGCTGTAGGTGGTGAAGTGAGGTATTGCAGTTCGAGAAGAAGAGGAGGTCGGGATTCTGGTCCAGGTGCATCAATCAAGAACAGATATCGGCAGCAAAGTCATCTCATACTTTTAAATGAGTAAGGAACTCAGGCTAGTATCACATAACTTTAAGGGGTTTAACAGCCCGGTTAAACGCAGAATCGCCTTCCGAGATTATAAGCGTAAAGGGGCAGAAATTCTGTTTCTGCAAGAAACACACTTCTCTCAAGACAACTACCCCAAATTCCTGGATAAGGACTACCCGACACACTTTTTGTCTTCCGCGAAAGTCAAAAAAAAAGGGGTGGCCATACTAATTCATAAAATAATACCGTTCGTACCCGATAGGACTTTCAAAGATAAAGAGGGCAGATTCCTCATAGTAAGAGGTGCAATCCAAGGGTTCCCAATTACTCTAGCAACAATATATGCCCCTAATGAGACGGCCCCCGTTTTTTTCTCTACCTTCTTTGGGAAACTCAACAAAGTGGCCAGAGGTAATATCATTGTCGCTGGAGACTTGAACAGGGCACTACGGGAGGACCTTGACAGATGTTCATCCACTAATATTACACACAGATCTGACATACTAACAATTAAAAAAGGGTTACGTGACTGCCAACTACTCGACATCTGGAGGGAACAACACCAGAGACTGAGAGAATACACCTTCTACTCACACCCACATGACACATATAGCAGGATAGATTACTTCCTTGTATCCAACAGAATGGTCCCTGGGGTCTCTCGCACCGAGATCCATGATATTTCATGGTCAGACCATGCATCTATAGAGCTGCGGTGCACACTAATCCCACTAGACAGACCTAGAGCGAACTGGAAACTAAACGAAATCTTGCTGAAAATCCCAGCCCTACAGGTGGAAATTGGGGAAAAGCTCACACAATACTTCGAGGAGAATGAGGGGAGTGTGGCTACGCACTCCAGACTGTGGGAGGCCCATAAGGCTACCCTCAGGGGGGTCATTATGAATCTGGCCGCTAAACGGAAAAGAGAACGGGAGGGAAAAATTTTGAAGCTAGAGGAACAGCTAGCAGAGCTTTCCTCCCTCCACAAAAAAATAAGAATGCCCACACGTTAACTCAAATACTAGCCACTAAAACTAGTCTTAACCTCCTCCTCTCCGCCCAGGCCGAGAAGGAATTGACCTGGTCCAAGCGGAAATTTTATGAAAAAGCTAACAAGCCTGACACACTACTTGCCAATAAGCTAAAAAAACAAGCTTCCAAACTATCACATTCACGCAATTCGAAACCAAGATGGGGACCTTACCTCCATCCCAGCGAACATAGCAGGGGAATTCAAAAAGTATTACGAAATATTATACAATGGAGATAAGGTAACCCATAATCCGAAAACAAAGGAGGATTTACGGACCTTCTTAATAGAGGCACATTTACCCATTTTGAAGAGATGCGAAAGGGAGGCACTCCAGTCGGACTTCACGATGGAGGAACTCTCTGGGGTCATCAAAGCACTAAAACCGGCTAAAGCCCCAGGGCCAGATGGCTTTTCGAACTTATATTACAATAAATATTTAAAAATTCTAGCCCCCCACATGTTAAAGTTATTCAATGAAATCTTAGCAGGGGCCTCATTCCCAGCACAAATGCTCCAAGCCTCAATATCGGTGATCCATAAACCCGGAAAGGACCCGGCAGACTGTAAGAGCTACCGGCCCATTTCACTGATTAACTTGGACCTCAAAATATACTCTAAACTTATAGCCAACAGGGTGGGTAGTGTTCTTCCCGGGTTAATTCACACGGATCAAGTAGGGTTTATCGGAGGTAGACAAGCGGCAGATAACACCAGGAGAATTATTGACCTAATTGATCTGGCCCAAAAAGAAAAAATTCACTCCATGGTGTTAAGTCTGGACGCTGAAAAAGCCTTCGATAGAATAGATTGGCCCTACCTATCGGAAACACTGAGAGCATTTGGCTTTGAGGGACGCCTCCTGCAGGCCATCCTGGCGTTGTATAAAAACCCAACAGCAAGAGTGAGATATCAAGGTTTCCCCTCAGAACAGTTTGAAATCAAAAGCGGAACACGTCAAGGATGCCCGCTGTCGCCACTACTGTTCGCCTTATGTATAGAGCCTTTGGCGGCACACATCAGAAATAACCCAGATATCTCTGGTATCCCTGTGGGAGACCAAATGCACAAAGCCGCTCTATATGCGGACGATGTCATTCTCACAATAGCCAAATCTCTCACATCTCTCCCAAATGTATTCAACATACTGGGCAAATTTAACCAAATTTCGGGATTTAAGATCAATCAGTCTAAATCAGAAGCCCTCAATATTAATCTACCAAAAGAAGTTGAAAAACTGATTGACCTCAATTTTCAGTTCAAATGGCAACCCTCCGCTATCAAATATTTAGGGGTTTATCTCACAAGGGAGTACAAAACTTTATATAAAGCAAATTTCCCCAAGATCATAAAGACGCTGGGGGAGGATCTCCGAACCTGGATGAAGGGGAGCATCTCATGGATTGGGAGGATACATAGCGTGAAAATGAATCTCCTCCCAAAGATGCTATATCTTTTCCAGAGTCTCCCTATCCCTTTGGTGCAGGCGGACATCCTCTCCCTCCAGTCAAAAATTATAAAATTTATTTGGAACGGGAAAAACCCAAGAATTGCTAAAGGAATATTAAAACGTCCCATTCATCCTGCGGAGGGTGAGCGGGTGCCTTGCTTGCAGGCCTACTATAAAGCAGCCCAATTAGGGCAGATTTTCCAATGGCACACAGACCCAAGCCTACGGAGATGGGTTGAGTTGGAGAAGAGATGCTGTGCACCAATTGAAATCCGAAATTTAATCTGGCTACCCAGAGAAGGGGTACGCAAGATGAACAATCCGCTGCAGACCATGGTCAATTCATTATAAGTTTGGGAGGCCACGAAATTCAAATGTAATTTGACTACCAAAACATCATTAATGACACCAATAGTGGGCAACCCAGACTTCGCTCCGGACCTGAATAGCAAAAATTTCTTGATATGGACTCAGAAGGGCTTCTCCCGTCTAAAAGATCTGGAGGGCATAACGACCATACAAACATTTGACCAAATTAAATCCTCTAAGAATATCCCAAACAAATTTTTTAGGTACCTCCAGATCAGAGATTTCTACAATAAAACGCCAATTCGACCGGCGCGAACAAATTTTGAGCAGCTGTGTTCCAGAGATACGGACACAAGGGGACTCACATCTAGAATGTACAGGGAAGTGATCTGCCAGAAGTCGCCCATTGACAATAGACTGAGTTACATGAGACACTGGGAATCAGACCTAGGAGAGACTTTAGAGGACGACGAATGGGACAGAATTATACAGGCGGCGGCGAAAAGCTCAATCTGCACCACATTAAAGGAGAACGCATATAAAGTCCTTATGAGGTGGTATTACACTCCGACGCGCTTAGCGAAATTTGTAAAAGGCTACTCCCCTCTCTGCCCTAAACAGTGTGGGGAAGCAGCTGACCTCCGACATATGTTGTGGTCTTGCACTAAGGGGGCCCCTATTTGGGAACAAATCAGAGATTGGATTCAGCGGATTCTCGATTTGGAGATCCCCCTGGACCCGTGGCTGTTCCTATTGGGCATGCGGATCCAGGGTCTGTCAAATGCGTCGCATAAATTAATCGCGCATTTTGCTACAGCCACAAGATGTGAGATCGCAGCATTATGGAAACAGCAGGAGATACCAATTATCCCTAAGATCAAAAACAGAATTTGGCATGTCTGCCGGATGGAACAATTAACGAGTTTAGTTAATGACTCCGGCACAAATGTTCTAAAGGTCTGGGATCCATGGTTGACCCAGGTAGACATCCCAGGAGTGGACGCCACCTCAATCTTGCACTAATTAAACTAGGTGCGTTCTCCTTTAAGGGCAGATTAGACAACACGACTCAGCGACGCACAGTTAGCAGACCTTCATGTAGTCATAGAATAGGGAAAAACAAATAAAAGAAAGAAACCTCAGAAGAACCTGTCCCAGTTAAAACCCTTAGCTATTGCCTAAAAGGTTGAACAAGAGATATCTAAAAAAACTGCACCAGAGCCTGGCAACCTACCACCTCCCTCCCACCCCTAACCTCTTTCCCTGTCCCCTTGTCAAGTTCGTCTGGTCTTGTTTGTAAAGTGTTAAGTGGATGTGTCTTCGAGGCGTCATTACATGTGTTTAACAAAACTGGAAATGTAATAATGGGCTGTGGAACATTGGCTGTATTTGTACTTTCCAATAAAAATTTAAAGTTGAAAAAAAACAAAAACATTTTTTTATATTGCATTGAGTAATGGAAACCCAGGACAGTGTTGGTGCTAGCTAGATATAAACACTCCAGACATGTACCAATCTTTAAACCCTTGAGTATTTAATGTTGGTACAGATAAGAAGCATGGCTTACTCCAACCCGTTTACCCTGTGGTCAAAATATTAGTACAGCTCAACCCCGTTATAGCGCAATCTGCTATAGCGCGAATCCGCTTTTAATGCTGTCTGAGCGTGGCTCCCGATTTAAAAACATCTCCAAGGTTTTATTTTTATATAATACTAGCTGAGAGACCCGGCGTTGCCCGGGATGTAATGTTCCCGTTCCCCTCTCTCTCCTCCCCCCTCTCTCTGTTTGTCCCCCATTCACATCAATCCAGTCCCCCCCCTCCCTCCTTTACAGCTTCATGTAGCGTGTGTGCGTCAGTCACTGTGTTTGCGCGCGCGTCAGTGAGTCTGAAGCAGAAACACAAACACACACAGACTGACTGACGCACACACAGTCAGTGTGTGCCTCAGTCAGTGTGTGCGTGCGTGTGTGCGTCAGTCAGGGTTTGTGTGCACGTCAATCAGTGTGTGCGTGCGTGCGGCAGTCAGTCAGTCAGTGTGTGTGCGCGTGCGGCAGTCTGTGTGTGTGGGGGTGTGTGCGCGTGCGGCAGTCAGTGTGCGCGCGTCAGTCGGTGTGTGTGTCAGTCGGTGTGTGTGTCAGTCGGTGTGTGTGTCAGTCAGTGTGTGTGTCAGTCAGTGTGTGTGTCAGTCAGTGTCTGTGTCAGTCAGTGTGTGTGTCAGTCAGTGTGTGTGTCAGTCAGTGTGTGTGTCAGTCAGTGTGTGTGTCAGTCAGTTTGTGTGTGTGTGTGTGTGTGTGCGCGCGTCAGTTAGTGTGTGTGTGTGAGCCAGTGTGTGTGTGCGAGTCAGTGTGTGTGTGCGAGTCAGTGTCAGTGTGTCAGTCAGTGTGTGTGTCAGTCAGTGTGTGTGTGTCATCAGTGTGTGTGTGTCATCAGTGTGTGTGCGCGCGTCAGTTAGTGTGCGTGTGTGTGTGCGTCAGTCAGCGTGTGTGTGTGTCAGTAAGTTGTGTGTCAGTCAGTGTGTGGGAGGTGATGTGAGTGGAGCGCCGGGGAGGGGAGCACCAGGGAGGGGAGTCAGGGGAGGGGAGGCGTCAAAGGCAGGGAGGGGAGGCGTCAAAGGCAGGGGGGGGCGTCAAAGGCAGGGGGGGGGGGCGTCAAAGGCAGGGGGGGGCGTCAAAGGCAGGGGGGGCGTCAAAGGAAGGGGGGGGGGGTGTCAAAGGCAGGGGGGGGGGCGTCAAAGGCAGGGGGGGGCGTCAAAGGCAGGGGGGGGGCGTCAAAGGCAGGGGGGGGGCGTCAAAGGCAGGGGGGGGTGTCAAAGGCAGGGGGGGGGCGTCAAAGGGAGGGGGGGGCGTCAAAGGGAGGGGGGCATCAAAGGGAGGGGCGTCAAAGGGAGGGGGGGGGGCGTCAAAGGGAGGGGGGGGGCGTCAAAGGGAGGGGGGGGGGCGTCAAAGGGAGGGGGGGGGGCGTCAAAGGGAAGGGGGGGGCGTCAAAGGGAGGGGGGGGGCGTCAAAGGGAGGGGGGGGCGTCAAAGGGAGGGGGGGGCGTCAAAGGGAGGGGGGGGGCGTCAAAGGGAGGGGGGGGGGCGTCAAAGGGAGGGGGGGGCGTCAAAGGGAGGGGGGGGGCGTCAAAGGGAGGGGGGGGCGTCAAAGGGAGGGGGGGGGCGTCAAAGGGAGGGGGGGGCGTCAAAGGGAGGGGGGGGCGTCAAAGGGAGGGGGGGGCGTCAAAGGGAGGGGGGGGGCGTCAAAGGGAGGGGGGGCGTCAAAGGGAGGGGAGGGTGGCGTCAAAGGGAGGGGAGGGTGGCGTCAAAGGGAGAGGGGAGGGTGGCGTCAAGGCAGGGGGGGGGCGTCAAAGGCAGGGGGGGGGGCGTCAAAGGCAGGGGGGGGGCGTCAAAGGCAGGGGGGGGGCGTCAAAGGCAGGGGGGGGCGTCAAAGGCAGGGGGGGGCGTCAAAGGCAGGGGGGGGGGGGCGTCAAAGGCAGGGGGTGGGGGCGTCAAAGGCAGGGGGGGCGTCAAAGGCAGGGGGGGCGTCAAAGGCAAGGGGGGGGGGCGTCAAAGGCAGGGGGGGGGGGCGTCAAAGGCAGGGGGGGGGCGTCAAAGGCAGGGGGGGGCGTCAAAGGCAGGGGGGGGGCGTCAAAGGCAGGGGGGTGGGCGTCAAAGGCAGGGGTGGGGGGGCGTCAAAGGCAGGGGGGGGGCGTCAAAGGCAGGGGGGGGGCGCCTCAAAGGCATGGATTCCTCCCCCTGCATTTCCTCACCTAGCAGCATTAAGTCCCTGCCGCCCTCCTCCTGCTCCTCGGGGATGTTGAGCCGTAGAGAGCGTGCTCTGGGAGGTAGGTGGGGAGTGAGGGGGGGGAGAGGTTTGGAGGGGGGGGGAGGGGGGGGGAGGGGGGGGAGAGGTGGGGAGGGGGGGAGAGGGGGGGGAGAAGTGGGGGGGGAGAAGTGGGGGGGGGAGAAGTGGGGGGGGGAAGTGGGGGAGCGACACACGCGACACCTACCTGTAGTTCCGGGCGCCGCCATCTTCTCACTGGGCGCCGCGAGGGAGGAAGGGGGTCCTTCCGGGCGCCGCCATCTGTTCCAGTTGGAGCGGCGGCGTGGGAGGGAGAGAGGTGAGTTGTAGCGGCGAGGGGGAGAGAGACCTGGCGTTGCCCGTGAGTAAAATTTCCCGCTCCCTTCTCTCTCCCTCTTTCTCCGTGTTCCCCAGAGGGGAGGGACGAACAGTGGACAGGAGGGTGTGGGGACGGACAGTTGACAGGAGGGGGGGACGGACAGTGGACAGGAGGGGGGGACAGTGGACAGGAGGGACGGACAGTGGACAGGAGGGGGGGGCAGGAGGGGGGGACGGACAGTAGACAGGAGGGGGGGACAGTGGACAGGAGGGGGGGACAGTGGACAGGAGGGGGGGCAGATGACAGGAGAGGGGGAGGAGGGGGGAAGGGTGGACAGGAGGGGGCAGTGGACAGGAAGGCGGGGCAGTGGACAGGAGGGGGGGCAGTGGACAGGAGAGGGGGGGAGGTGGACAGGAGAGGGGGGGGCAGTGGACAGGACGGGGGGGCAGTGGACAGGAGAGGGGGGGGGTAGTGGACAGGACGGGGGGGGCAGTGGACAGGAGGGGGGGGCAGTGGACAGGACGGGGGGGCAGTGGACAGGAGGGTGGGGGCAGTGGACAGGAGGGGGGGGCAGTGGACAGGAGGGGGGGGCAGTGGACAGGAGGGGGGGGCAGTGGACAGGAGGGGGGGGGCAGTGGACAGGAGGGGGGGGGCAGTGGACAGGAGGGGGGGCAGTGGACAGGAGGGGGGGCAGTGGACAGGAGGGGGGGCAGTGGACAGGAGGGGGGGCAGTGGACAGGAGGGGGGGCAGTGGACAGGAGGGGGGGCAGTGGACAGGAGGGGGGGCAGTGGACAGGAGGGGGGGGCAGTGGACAGGAGGGGGGCAGTGGACAGGAGGGGGGGGCAGTGGACAGGAGGGGGGGGGCAGTGGACAGGAGGGGGGGGGCAGTGGACAGGAGGGGGGGCAGTGGACAGTGACACACACACACACACACACACACACACACACACGTCTCAGTTGATGCGCCCTTTCTCAGTTCCGTTTGGCGCCGGAGGTGGGGGAGCGACACCTACCTGTACTTCCAGGCGCCGCCATCGTCTGACTCGGCGCCGCGAGGGAGGAAGGGAAGCCGCCATCTTACGCGCCGCGTGGCAGCTGCCTGTTCCCCCGCCGGGGGTAGGGGAGAGGTGATTTGGAGCGGGGAGAGGTGATTTGGAGCGGGGAGGGGGAGAGGTGATTTGGAGCGGGGAGGGGGGAGAGGTGATTTGGAGCGGGGAGGGGGGAGAGGTGATGCCGCTGGGGAGGGGGAGAGGTGATTTGGAGCGGGGAGGGGGGAGAGGTGATTTGGAGCGGGGAGAGGTGATTTGGAGCGGGGAGGGGGGAGAGGTGATGCCGCTGGGGAGGGGGAGAGGTGATTTGGAGCGGGGAGGGGGGAGAGGTGATTTGGAGCGGGGAGGGGGGAGAGGTGATGCATCTGGGGAGGGGGAGAGGTGATTTGGAGCGGGGAGGGGGGAGAGGTGATGCCGCTGGGGAGGGGGAGAGGTGATTTGGAGCGGGGAGGGGGGAGAGGTGATTTGGAGCGGGGAGGGGGGAGAGGTGATGCCGCTGGGGAGGGGGAGAGGTGATGCCGCTGGGGAGGGGGAGAGGTGATTTGGAGCGGGGAGGGGGGAGAGGTGATTTGGAGCGGGGAGGGGGGAGAGGTGATGCATCTGGGGAGGGGGAGAGGTGATTTGGAGCGGGGAGGGGGGAGAGGTGATGCCGCTGGGGAGGGGGAGAGGTGATTTGGAGCGGGGAGGGGGGAGAGGTGATTTGGAGCGGGGAGGGGGGAGAGGTGATGCCGCTGGGGAGGGGGAGAGGTGATGCCGCTGGGGAGGGGGAGAGGTGATGCCGCTGGGGAGGGGGAGAGTTGAGTTTGAGCGCCGCTGGGGAGGGGGGGAGGTGATGCCGCTGGGGAGGGGGAGAGGTGATTTGGAGCGGGGAGGGGGAGAGGTGATGCCGCTGGGGAGGGGGAGAGGTGATTTGGAGCGGGGAGGGGGACAGGTGATGCCGCTGGGGAGGGGGAGAGGTGATTTGGAGCGGGGAGGGGGAGAGGTGATTTGGAGCGGGGAGGGGGAGAGGTGATTTGGAGCGGGGAGGGGGAGAGGTGTGTGTGTGTGTGTGTGTGTGTTTTTTGTTTTTTTTTGGACCTTTGGCCCGTCACTCCGCCTCAGGCCAATGAGAGGTGTGGGGGGCGGGCCAAGGGGGTGGTGTGTGTGTGTGTGTGAGGCCAATGAGAGGTGTGCGGGGGCGGGCGGGCCAAGGGACCAATGAGATTGCTCCTAGGGACACCGGACATCCAGGCAGGCATGCATGCATGCAGGCAGGCATACAGTGCTTTCACTAATATAGTATAAGATTCAATGCATTATTGCTAACAGACACACGCTGATACACATATATACACACCCCTACACCATGCGGGAATTGAACCCATGATCTTTCATATGCTGGTGCAATTCTCTAGCTGCTACACCACAGTATTGGTGTGATGAATCTGACTCTATAAACAAACGTAACATCTACTGCACAGTGCAGTCCATGGGTGATCAGGGTTCAATTCCCGCATGTGTATTATATAAAATGTATTCACTGTTGGGCTGTCATTGATCAGAGAAGGGTCATGTGACCCTCCTGCGCTCAAAAGTCAGTCAAATTGAAAGCTTGGGAGAGCGTATGTAAGCACCTCGGAGCCTGATGAAGTGGAGAGAGCTGCAGATGCCGGGTAAGTCCTCGCAGAACCGTTCTTCCTGATTGCGCCGACCATTTCGCGATCCTGGTTATAACGTGCTCATTATGTGGACCAAGAGCACCGCGTTATAACGGGATTCAGCTGTATTAAGGGTTTCATATTTTTTTTTTTCATTTACAAACCTACTTTACATCCCTATCATTAAAAAAAAAAAAAATATATATATACACACACACACACACACACACACACACACACACACACACACACACACACACACACACACACACACACACACACAGTTAGGTCCGGAAATAATTGGACACTGACAGAATTTTCATAATTTTGGCTCTGTACGCCACCACAATGGATTTGAAATGAAACAACTGAGATGCAATAGAAGTGTAGACTTTCAGCTTTAATTCAAGGGGTTGAACAAAAATATCGTATGAAACGTTTAGGAATTGCAACCATTTTCATACACAGTCCCCTTATTTCAGGGGCTCAAATGTAATTGGACAAATTAACACAATCATAAATAAAATGTTAATTTTTAATACTTTGTCGAGAATCCTTTGCAGGCAATGACTGAAGTCTGGAACGCATGGACATCACCAAACGCTGGGTTTCCTCCTTTGTGATGCTTTGCCAGGCCTTTACTGCAGCTGTCTTCAGTTGTTGTTTGTTCGTGAGTCTTTCTGCATTAAGTTTTGTCTTCAGCAAGTGAAATGCATGCTCGATCGGGTTGAGATCAGGTGATTGACTCGGCCATTGCAGAATATTTCACTTCTTTGCCTTAAAAACATCCTGGGTTTCTTTCGCAGTATGTTTTGGGTCATTGTCCATCTGTAAAGTGAAGCGCCGTCCAATCAACTTCACTGAATTTGGCTGAATCTGAGCAGACAATATATCCCTATACACTTCAGAATTCATCCGGCTGCTTCTGTCTTCGTTCACATCATCAAAAACCACTAGTGACCCAGTGCCATTGTAAACCATGCATGCCCATGCCATCACTGCCTCCACCGTGTTTTTCAGATGATGTGGTACACAGCAACTCTCTTTTTTAGATGTCCTCATTACACAGACTAATGGGGAGTTACATACTGATCTTTTTAGAAAGGATACATACAGAAATGCCATTTTAAGGGCAGATAACCATCATCCTCCTTCTCTTATTGATGCATTACCTTTTTCACAGAAAGTCCGGGTCTGCAAAATCACGAGCAGGAAGGATAATATTGAACCAGCTATTGGAGAACTACGTAGTAGATTCCTGGCTAGGGGATATCCTCCTGCTGTGTTAGACCGGGCACTGGATAAAGAGGTAAGTGCTACCAAAAATAAGAAGGAGGACAGGCTTGTATTTACCACTACGTACAGTCATAAGCGAAGCAGAGGAAAAGACCTCCCAGCCCGACGCTACAAGCCTGGTAGACAGCGTGTATCACGCGCAGGCTGTATTAACCCCCAGCACATCGGAGACCAACCATGTAGGAATAAGCACTGTAGCTGTGATGAATCCTTGATCACATTGAACGGGAAAACACTGGACACGATGGGCCCTTGGTCCCTCTAAGGATTCATTTTGCTGGGGGTTAATACAGCATGCGCGTGATACACGCTATCTACCAGGATTGTAAGATTGGGCTGGGAGGTCTTTTCCTCTGCTTCGCATATTGCTGGTTTGGCCACGGCTGCTCAGCCTGGAATTAAGACTTTCATTATTGACATTATAAGAAGAGGCTTATACCCCGTGAATATGTATGTAATCACTTAATTGGTGATTTGAGAACTGGAGTGCTATCGTTATTTTTTTTTCTAACCATTTATTTATTTATTTTTTGTGGCATCTATTTATTCACATTTTTTCTTTCTGTGGAACATTTTTTTTTATTTCTCTGGAGTGAGTATTCGTGCTATTCCTATCCTGTGTGTTTTTTATTATGGAAGATTATGTAGAAGTGGAGGATGAGGAAGGGGTTACTGATACCTATGCCTTTAACTGTGGAGACACTCACCGTCAGAGGAGGGCAGAGTCAGTTTTTGATGAAGGTGCTAATTTCATCTGTGAAGAGCCTGCTGACTTAATTACCCACTTCCTTACATTGGAAAAACTGTTATCACAGGACATTAGGTATTGGTGGGACATTACCACTCTTGAGAACTATGCTAGAGTTAAAAGGATTCCGTGAGGCTTACGCTTGAAAAAGGTACCGTCCTTTGGCTTTATTAATAAAGATTTTGAGAATGACTGGAAAGCCATATTAGATCATTGCTCATTTAAGCTAATCAAATTGATCATTAAGTATAAGCTAAATTAAAAAAAAGAAAGTGAGAGCCAATGTGAAAGTCCTACAGGATAAATTGAAAGGTTGCAGAAAAATGGAGAATTTTATTAAATATGACCAAACACTTTTAAGCAACGTGGGTGCTATGGAAAAGTCTCTAATGATTAAGAAACAACAAAAGTTTGATAGGGACAAGATAGACTATGAGAAGCAGCAAGTTTATATATGGCAACGCTACACTACAAACGCACAAAAGCCACAACCAAAATCTGGTTCTAAATATCAGAATAATAAAAAACAAGGTGACTCCAAGAACCCGAATAAATCCATCCTAAAACGCCATGGAAACGCTTCCAGTTTTGAGTCAGATGGTTCTGACTATGAGAGTCGTTCACTAGGCGTTTCCTTTTGTGATGATGATGATAATTGGCGAGTTAGATCTACCTCCCCTGAAACCGACTCTTCACAAAAATCTGTTATGATGCCCTCTCGGAAAGAAGATAAACCTTCATACTCCTTGTTTCAAAAGGAGTCAAAAAACGAAAGAGGACAAGGAGATCATCAAAGAAGAGAAGGGGGGAGGGGGATCCGGGGGATCGAGCAAAAGAAAGAAATATGCATAGGAGAAGTTGTGGATAATGTTATCAACATTTCACATAAGACTCTTACAGATGACCAGATTGCGGTTCTAAATAGAGGTTTAAATTTTGCCCCATACCAAGATTTTAATTTATTCAATACCATCATTGATCTCCAAAAATTAATTCGCAAATTGTCTCTTAAAAAATATTTTAATAGAAAAAAGGGACAACAGAGGTTCCACTATATTCCACTGATAGAGGTCTAGCTGAGAATGTTGATGGTATTGATGTTTCAATGGAGAATTTGGATTTGCATTCATTTCGTGAACAATGTGCTTTATCAGATCTTAGAGATCTTTATGATGAACAAAATCAGGATTTGGAGCCTGAGATCCCTTCCTCATTCAGCTTCTTTGGGCAATTACACTTAGGTCTTAAGAAGAAATCAACCTTTTGCCCTCATATTTTTAACAATCATAATATTAAGACCTTTGAGAAGCTGGTTGAGAGGGATCTCAGGTTATTGGCTAGGGGTATTGTACCCCGGGGGGTTCCCTCTTTAAATAAAACGAATCTGTCAGATATTGACTTCCAGGAGATGATTGCCCTCAGGGAAGATAGGTCTATTACAATCAAAAAGGCTGATAAGGGAGGGGCCATTGTGGTGCCCTCTTCTTCAGATTATCAGGCAGAGGCACTTAGATTACTTGAGGATGTTGAATCTTATACAAAATTGACATGATCCCACATGTGAGTTTTTACACCTTTTGAAAGAGATTCTTGAAGAAGGAAAGGCCCTATTTGTACTTAACACAAAGGAATATGAGTTTCTCTACAATGCCTCACCTATTGTGCCCATCTTCCACCATCTCCCAAAGATCCATAAGTCACTTGTCCGCCCTCCTGGGCGGCCCATTGTGGCCAGTATTGGATCTTTGGGAGATGGGTTATCACGCTACATTGATGGTTTTTTACAGCCACTGGTAAAAAATCTGCCTTCTTTTCTGAGAGATTCTATGGATCTTTTATCCGCTATAAAAAATGTTATGATAGAAAAAATTAAACTAAACATATACTAAGCGCTTAACCTATTAGCCTAACTTAACAATACACGATAATGATGGATAAGTGCTCTAAATGTTGGAATTCCCTTACAAAGATACAACAATAAACTAGTGAATTCTACAGACTAATATAACAAACTGAGAAGACGGCTGCCTAAGGATTGAAAAACCACAAACCTATCCACAAGGTAAGTACAACAATAGCTTAAAAACAAAAATAAAACAAACAATGAAAGAAAACAGAAATAGTCCTTGGCGCACTATCTGGTATATAAACCTGCAGAAAAATGAAGTCCAAAGATCTTGGTAGTGAGGATTGTTGGTCCGGAATCCAATCGTACTCAAAGTCCTCTGAGGTGGTGGAATCAGATTTGTGCGAATGATGCTTTAATGCATGCCAGACCAATATGATTGGGTTCAAAGCAGGATCTTAATGAATGTTGCAGATGTGTTTTGGGGTCAATGTCTTGGAAGGACTGGTGACCACTCCAGATGTGAAGTATTCAGAAATGTTACGTTCTTCCCTCTGAGCAATAATGACCTTCGGTATGTAGACTCTCTAATATGAGGAAAAAGCCTTAATGGACTGGTCATGCACAGCTGCATCTAAAGACTTAGTAAACAATTATTTGGAAGTCTGACTCCTCCTCCCTGTCAGACTTCCAAATAATTGTTTACTAAGTCTTTAGATGCAGCTGTGCATGACCAGTCCATTAAGGCTTTTTCCTCATATTAGAGAGTCTACATACAGAAGGTCATTATTGCTCAGAGGGAAGAACGTAACATTTCTGAATACTTCACATCTGGAGTGGTCACCAGTCCTTCCAAGACATTGACCCCAAAACACATCTGCAACATTCATTAAGATCCAGCTTTGAACCCAATCATATTGGTCTGGCATGCATTAAAGCATCATTCGCACAAATCTGATTCCACCACCTCAGAGGACTTTGAGTACGATTGGATTCCGGACCAACAATCCTCACTACCAAGATCTTTGGACTTCATTTTTCTGTCAGGTTTATATACCAGATAGTGCGCCAAGGACTATTTCTGTTTTCTTTTGTTATTTATTTTATTTTTGTTTTTAAGATATAAAAAATGTTAGTTGGAAAAAGACTTTTAGATGGGTGACATTGGACGTGATGTCACTTTACTCAATCATAGATCACGAGCAAGGGATTCGAGCAGTGGAATTTTTTCTTGATGCTTCTACATTGTCCATTTCATTACGTGCCTTTCTTTTGGATTCTATTATGTTTCTGCTCACCCATAATTATTTTTCTTTTGATGCACAATTTTATCTTCAGACACGGGGTACTGCTATGGGGACGTCATTTGCCCCCTCTTATGCTAATTTGTTTGTGGGTCTTTGGGAATCCACACACATTTTCGGTGCTGATAATTCTTTTCGTCATCAGATTATTTTCTATAAACGGTATATTGACGATTTGATTATGATTTGGGATGGGGATTTATTATCACTGCATGCCTTTATTCATACACTTAATACTAATTCTTTAAATCTTAAATTTACTTATGAAGAACACATGAATCACATCAATTATTTAGACATTACTTTATTTATTGACACGACAGGCACTATTCAAACGGACATTTTTAGAAAGCCTCATTCACGTAATACTTTATTGGAAGCAGACAGCAGTCATTCTAAATCATTCATTCGAAGTATACCCAAGGCTGAATTCCTTCGACTAAGACGGCTTTGTTCAAATGACGATTTATTTGAGCATCAAGCAGAGGAATTAAAAACTCGATTTGCTCAAAGAAAATATAATCACACTTTAATTGAAGCAGCATATCTGTGTGTCAAATCTACAAACAGGATCGATTTGTTATCGAACTCGTCTGTGAAGTTCAAGAAGAAACATGAATTGGATCGAGTGACGTCTGCTCTATTTGTCACCCAGTTTAGTCGCCAGGCTGAACAGATTCGTTCTATCATTTATAAACATTGGGGGACCCTCACTCTTGATAAGGACCTACATAGTTCAGTTAACCAGGGTCCAGCCATTACTTTTAGGAAATCCAAATCCTTATCTGACTATCTTTCTCCAAGATTGTTTTACTCTAAGAAGTCTAACAAATCTGTTTAAAATAAAAGGTTTTTTTAAATGTGGAAAATGTTGCGTTTGCTGCTATGCGAAACCAATTAAGTCTATTAAGACTATTTATTCTAAAAAGAACTATAGGATCCCATCCTTTATTAATTGTGACTCACAATTTGTCATATACTTTCTTACCTGTGGCTGTGGCCAAGGGTACGTGGGCTGCACTATACGCCCTGTTAAAAACAGAATCATGGAGCATATACGTTCCATTAAAAGAAAAGATTTCATGTTACCAGTTTCAAAACATTTTACTGGCTGTCCTTCAGGAGGTCTATCAAATGTTCATTTTTCTGCTGTAGAACTGGTGCCCATGCCCATGAGAGGGGGTGATAGATTAAAGCTCCTCAACCAGCGGGAGATGTTTTGGATCCATTCTTTGGATACATTATCCCCTGCAGGAATTAATACAGAATGGGATCTAGAAAAGGTGAAGGGAAACACAAAATGGATGTGCCCCCTAAAAGAATTCACTTAAATGCACACCATAACAGTGTAAAAATTAACTTTTAATAAATTTACTTAAAACATATATTACCAAAGTAATGTGTAATGTGAATTAAAAATATATTAAATCAACGCTATCAGGCAACCTTGTCGTCAGTTATAAGTTCATACTATCCCATTTAACCACTTAATAATGGTGGGATATGGAGGACACAGATTGCTAGGAGTCAGGGTGTTAACCCCTCTGGAGCAACGGTGAGACCCAATAATGGAAGTGTATAGATGTACACAAGTGAGTGGCCAATGGGTTAAATGTCCAGCTACCTTGCTAGATCAGCCAGCACTGCGCACTATAATGGAGACTTTAGTGTGTTAAAATAAGAGTGCTAGAGTGATAAAGCTGGCAAATGCAGTGATAATGGTAGTACATACACTGCTTGTCCGGGATGGGAAGGGAGCGAAGATAGCAGGGATACACCATGAAAAATAAAAAATAAATGCATACAATAGTGTAATAAGTTCTTTTCAATCTGGATAAAACATGTATGTCTTGGCTCTATAGCAATGCCTACTTACAGCAGGTCAAAAGGTAAAAAGCATTGATCTACACAGCAGGTAGAAAGGTGTCAGGATCTTCAGGAACAACAGCCCAGGTTTACAGCATAAGAAATCAGCACCTCAGCTCAGACGTCAGTAGATGTGAGTGGATCAGAGACATGCAAAAGAAAGGCAGACCATAGTGTCGATCGTGCATAAAATTTATATAAACAAACAACAAATTTTAGGAATTGTACTCACATTGTGTACATAATCATAGTTCACATAAGGCTTTACTTGAGGCAAATGGAGTGCTGGTTCAGTGTGGAGCAGCTCACCGGGGATCTTCTCCTTAGACTCACAACAGACCGGGTGGGAGATGGCGTCTGACGTCACATCCGCTGTTGGGGTGACGGCATCCGGTCTTGGAGGCAAACGGTGGGGGAACTCAGCAACTCTGAAGCCTTCAGTAGAAAGAGCAGCTGCAGCAATGAAAGTGGCTCTACGCGTTTCGTCGTACTAGACAACTTCCTCAGGAGCATTCATTGAGGAGAAGATCCCCGGTGAACGTTTAATTGGGAGATACAGGGGCCACAATTCAGGTCAGTTAGCTGGAAGAAGGGAAGCCGGTCAGCCAGAAGAGCAGGTCCTCCGGTCAGCCAGAAGAGCAGGTCAGCCGGTCAGCTCTGAGATCAGCATTACTTATATCCCCTAAACGTTGTCCCCTGCATGTAATGCGCAGAACAGCCTGCACTGCATATACTGTACATGAGATACTTAACCCTTTCTTTTCGCTCGACTCTAATCTGAATGATTTGCTAATTGGTTTGTAATTAGAGAGATATTTGTAGCAGAATCCCATGTATGTTCTTTTTACCTTTTTAGATACCGTTTTGTGTAATAAAAGATATGAGATCAGAGGGGCTTCCTGTTTGCACTCGTGTTTTGGCAGAAGTGTATATGTGACCCTATAAATCTCCCTCACACCCGGCTTGGCAGCGTGACACTAGTGCAATGACCTGGGGAAGAATCACTGAGCTGTTAGCAATAGATACAACGGATAGAAAAGACACTACACATAGGTTGGATTAAAGAGAGTATTTTATTGAAATAATGAATCTCTTTGCTGGTAGGGGCCTGCAGCACATTGCAGAGCAATATAGTAACACGCAGAGCAATGCACTGCAGGCCCCTCCGGCAGCAAAGGAGTGAAGACCAATGCAGGGTGTATAAAGATCTCACTGATAATTCATGCACAAAGGGCAATTTGTTGCTGTGATCCAGAGGAAGGCGAAACATAACCCCTGCTGTGCAATGGGGGAAAAAAATTCCTTCCTGACCCCATTAAATGGCGATCGGAGGGTCCCTGGATCACTGCGCAGTGAGATCAGATGGAGCAGCACAGATCAGCGTTGTTATACACAGGGGCACACTCAGTATATAGAGATGTGGGTGATGGGGCCCTTGTGCCCCTGTGTATAACTCACCTGCTCCCCCATCCCCCTGCATATCTATCCCATTCACCCCTTTTCCTCCCGCATACCTCGCAGGGCCGGCCGGCCATTAGGCGGTCGCCTAGCGCGCAAAGGTCCTAGGGGCGCATTAATAATCATTATTATTTTTTTTCTTATTATTTCTAATTTATTTATCTTTTTTTTAAAATTATTATTCTTTTTTTTTATCCAGTATTTTGGCGCCCTTTTGTTTTTATTTTGCGTCGCGCTGGGGTGCGGTCGCACCCCCTGCAGTCCCGATAGCTACGCCACTGTTTATTTTATTATTTTACTAGCTGAGAGACCCGGCGTTGCCCGGGATATAATTTTGGGGGGGCGTACGACAGGGTTAGGCTTCCCCCCCCCCTTGACAGCTAGGTGGGTGACTGAGTTGACTGAGTGTGTGGGTGACTGGGTGGGTGTGTGACACTTGACTGAGTGGGTGGGTGACTGAGTGGGTGGGTGACTTTGGGTCGGTTTGACTTTGGGTCGGTGGGTGGGTGACTTTGGGTCGGTGGGTGGGTGACTTTGGGTCGGTTTGACTTTGGGTCGGTGGGTGTGTGACTTTGGGTCGGTGGGTGTGTGACTTTGGGTCGGTGGGTGGGTGACTTTGGGTCGGTTTGACTTTGGGTCAGTGGGTGGGTGACTTTGGGTCAGTGGGTGACTTTGGGTCGGTGGTTGGGTGGGTGAGTTGGGTCGGTGGGTGGGTGAGTGGGAGACTGACTGGGTGGGTGAGTGGGAGACTGACTGGGTGGGTGAGTGGGAGACTGACTGGGTGGGTGAATGGGTGACTGGGTGGGTGGGTGACTGACTGGGTGGGTGAGTGACTGACTGGGTGGGTGAGTGGGTGACTGGGTGGGTGAGTGGGTGACTGAGTGGGTGGGTGAGTGGGTGACTGACTGGGTGGGTGAGTGGGTGACTGACTGGGTGGGTGAGTGGGTGACTGGGTGGGTGAGTGGGTGACTGACTGACTGAATGGGTGGGTGACTGGGTGACTGACTGAATGGGTGACTGACTGAATGGGTGACTGGGTGACTGAATGGGTGGGTAACTGAGTGGGTGACTGAGTGGGTGGGTGACTGAGTGGGTGGGTGACTGGGTGAAAGTGGGTGACTGGGTGAAAGTGACTGGGTGGGTGACTGGGTGGGTGTGTGGGTGGGTGACTGAGTGAGTGGGTGACTGAGTGAGTGGGTGACTGAGTGAGTGGGTGACTGAGTGGGTGGGTGACTGAGTGGGTGGGTGACTGGGTGAAAGTGGGTGACTGGGTGAAAGTGACTGGGTGGGTGACTGGGTGGGTGTGTGGGTGACTGAGTGGGTGACTGGGTGGGTGTGTGGGTGGGTGACTGAGTGGGTGACTGAGTGAGTGGGTGGGTGACTGAGTGAGTGGGTGGGTGACTGAGTGGGTGGGTGACTGAGTGAGTGGGTGGGTGACTAAGTGATTTTTTGGGTGACTAAGTGAGTGGGTGGGTGGGTTACTGAGTGGGTGGGTGACTGAGTGGGTGGGTGACTGAGTGGGTGGGTGACTGAGTGAGTGACTGAGTGGGTGACTGAGTGAGTGACTGAGTGGGTGACTGAGTGGGTGAAAGTGACTGGGTGGGTGTGTGGGTGACTGGGTGACAGTGCGTGGGTGGGAGACGGTGTGTGACTTACCTTGACCCCGTGGCATCTGGCTGGGGCAGGAGGTGAGTTCGGGAAGCTGGGGGGGGGCAAGAGTGGCAGGTGTCCCGCGCCGCGCTTCCCCTCTCCGGTAGCGTCACACGTGATGGGGAGTCCCGCGCCGCGCTTCCCCTCTCCGGTAGCGGCGCACGTGAGGGGGAGTCCCGCGCCGCGCTTCCCCTCTCCGGTAGCGGCGCACGTGAGGGGGAGTCCCGCGCCGCGCTTCCCCTCTCCGGTAGCGGCGCACGTGAGGGGGAGTCCCGCGCCGCGCTTCCCCTCTCCGGTAGCGGCGCACGTGATGGGGAGTCCCGCGCCGCTTCCCCTCTCCAGTAGCGGCGCACGTGATGGGGAGTCCCGCGACGCTTCCCCTCTCCGGTATCGGCGCACGTGATGGGGAGTCCCGCGCCGCTTCCCCTCTCCGGTAGCGGCGCACGTGAGGGGGAGAGCAGGAGGGCCGCGCCGTGAGGGGGGAAGAGCCTGGAGTTTGCTGCTGAGCAGCAGGGCCGCGCTTCCTCCGCGGCGCACGGTGAGGGTGATGGTGCGGCTGGGGATGTTGCGGAGCGTGGGGATTTGGGTGAGGTGGGGAGGGGGGAGAGAGTGAGGGGCACCGGGAGAGTGAGGGGCACCGGGAGAGGAGGGGCACCGGGAGAGGAGGGGGGGGGGGTGGAAGGTGAGCTGCGGTCCAACTGACGGGGGAGAGTGTGTGTCCCTGTGTGTGTGTGTCCCTGTGTGTGTGTGTCCCTGTGTGTCCTTTGGCCCGTCACTCCGCCTCAGGCCAATGAGAGGTGTGCGGGGGTGGACCAAGGGACCAATGAGATTTCCCCTAGGGACACCGGACATCCAGGCAGGCAGGCTGGCATGCATGCATGCAGGCAGGCAGGCAAACATACAGTGCTTTCACTAATATAGTATAAGATTTATCTTGTTATTTTTTATACAACTGGGGCACAAATTTTAAGTTTCGCCTCGGGCGCATGAAACCCGTGCTCCGGCCCTGCTCCTTGTTCTCTCTCACCCTCTCACGCCCAATATCCCTATCTCCCTCTAGTACCTGCCCCTCCCGCAGCCTTCCTGATCTTATCTGCCTCTCCTGCGGTCAAACCAACTTCTCAGGGCCCCTAGAATACCCCTGTATCTACGCCCTGGCTCCTCTGCTACCTGCTCCCGGCTTCTTCTCCGCCTAAAAAAGGTGAAGCAGCAGATCTGTCCGCACCTCTCGTATTCTCCTACCTGCTCCTGGGGTCTTCTCCTCCGCCTAAAAAAGGTGAAGCAGCAGATCCGGCCACACCTGTCGTATGCTCCTTGGTCATCGTACACCACGTCTGCCTCCTCGGCCGCCTTGTAGCCCACCTCATTGTTCCACTTGACGCCCGCTTTTTCGTATGCCTCGTCGTCCGCCTCGTAGCCCGCCTCGTCGTCTGGTGGCACAAAGGGCACCACCTTCGTGCGTGTCCTGACCTGCAGGAGACATGAAGTGTTTGTAACCAGGGACAGTGATACTCTGTATCGCAAGAGCTCCTGTGCCACTTATACCCCCTCCGCAATACCACGTTATACCGCCCTCCACAGGGCAAATACCCGTTATACCCACCTCCCCAGGCCCAGTACCCAGTTATACAACCCTCCCAAGGCCCAGTACCCTGTTATACACCCCTCCCAAGGCCCAGTACCCTGTTATACGCCACTCCCCAGGCCCAGTACCCTGTTATACACCCCTCCCCAGGCCCAGTACCCTGTTATACACCCCTCCCAAGGCCCAGTACCCTGTTATACACCCCTCCCCAGGCCCAGTACCTGTTATACCCACCTCACCAGGCCCAGTACCCGTTATACCCACCTCACCAGGCCCAGTACCCATTATGTACCCCTCCCCAGAAGGTCATATTTCTATTTATCAAAAATACATTGAGTTACCTCTGGTTTTCAGGCATGTCCTAGGGGAGTTATCACAGAGACACAGAAACGTCGCTGAGTTTGGTGAGTAACTCCCTTAACCTCTCAGCAGTTGAATTCCCCATTAGGCGCTTAACACGTTAAAAACAAGCGTTGCTATTTCTCTGCATGAAGTTGCAGGTAATTGGAAGAGTTACACAGTGACGACTATTTCATCACTCACCTTCTTCTCCCGAAACGGTCTTTTCTGTCTTATTTCCGGCTTCACATCGGATATCCATATCCATTCTTGGCCTCTGATCTGTATGCAAGACAATGCTTTAAGACAGGGTTGCGCAACCTTTTTCCCTGCTCCCCCCTCCCCCCTCCCCACCTTGTCTCCGACGTTCTGATGTAACGACGTCATGTGATATCACGTTGCTATGGCAATGCCACATCATGTGACGCCACGTTGCTGTCGCCAGAAGCCGCCGGAGACAAGGAAAGGGAACTTACAGAGGACTTGCGCGCGATTTCCGGCATTTAATTTAAATGCTGTGGGGAAGAGCGAGGGGCCACTGTAAGCGCCGAGCCCCTCCTCCCAAGAAAATGTCGCGCCCCTCGATTTGCACACCCCTGCTTTAAGAGATATTCTGGGACCCTCCAACTCCTCCATCGGACCCTTCCTCATACTCATATTGACTGACCTTGCAGTGCTCTGCCCTGACCTGCTATGATGCCTCTCAAAATACCATGCTAACTCATTCTGAACATACATGTGTCCTTTCTACATGTTACTCAGCTTGTATGGGCCACAGACAGCTTTCCCGGGGTCCAGGACTAGTTTCCACCGGGGACCCTCACCCATGGGTCGGCGACCTTGCGAGAACCCACCCCCCCCCCAACCTGTTTTCTCTTGCACTGCCATAGACTACAACATTTCGGCCTGCTGGTCTTTTTCAGGTAAAGTGGCTAAACCCACTAAATCCAGCAAAGAAAGGCCAGCAGCCAAAACATTGTAGTCTGTGGCACAATAAATTATCTTTTTTTATTCAAATCTGTGTGCCCTTTTCCATCAATCTTATTGTATACATTGGACGAAATGCCGGTCTTCCCTGAGACTAAGGGGCACTGGTAAAAGTATCACTAATTGTTTTTTTTGGTATGCAGCAAATCCCCATCATTTTTGCGTTCTCTTGCTCTGCCCCAATCTGACACACCACCTTGCTCTCTCACCCCCCTCTTACACTGCCCCATCACCCTTCCCTTCCCCAAAGGTTGTCCTTTAATCAGATCTTACCCAAATTGTCTCCATCTCCCTTGGAAATGTTCTGTCTTTAAGCTGTGTGGCTCCTCTTGATCCGAACTTTCTTAGCTGACCCCTTTAGGTTTCGGCTCCGAGGGTCTAAAAAATAAGCGACTCCGAAAAGATGTGAAATATGCACAAGGGTCCTAAAATATTTATCTAATGGGGCTCTGAGGGGGAGACTTAAATACTAGTTAATATAATCTATTTAACTAACAAATATGATCTATTAAACTAAGAAATATAATGTATCAAACTAAATAAATATCTATTAAACTAATAAATAGAATCTATTGTACTAAGAAATATAATCTATTCAACTAAATAAATATAATCTATTTAAAAACAATACAATAAAAAGCTGGAGAAATGATACGTCAACCAAGCCACAGATGTGATGCCAATGAGCGTTGAACTCCTTGCAGATCCACCGTCAGCTGGTTGTGGCAGAAAGTGGTGACATGCAGTAGAACAGAGTGGTTGAGCTGTAACCACGGCAGTCAGGTCAGAAATCAACACAATATTTTTTGAAATTTAGAATGAGAATGTTCAATATGTCACATTCTGGGCTCAGACCCTGAGCCCTGTCACATGTTAGCAGCTTGTGATAATAGAAGATATCCATATACTGGGATGTGATAAGAGACATGAAGGTCATTTTATACTGGGTCCCATAACCTGCTTTATATGAAGTATCATTTTACACTAATTAGTAGAGATGCTACATTTTGAAAAATAGCGCTTTTGGCGACATTGTTCATTTTCTCTACAAATGATAAATGAAAAAGTTGGATAAAACGTTATATGTGTGTGTGCGCGTGCAATATATATATATATATACACATATACATACATACACATATAGTATGTTTATATATATATATCATACTATATGTATATATATTGTCTGTTTTATACACACATACACGTGTGTGTATATGTATGTGTGTGTGTGTGTGTATATATGTGTGTGCGTGTGTATATATATGGTATAACCCAGAGGTGCGCAAAGTGGAGGGCGGGAGATTTTTCGGGGGGGGGGGGGAGGCGCACGGGCGGTTGCAGAGGCCCCGCGCACTTCCTCGAGGCATTAAAATTAAATGCCGGGGGATCGCGTGAGGCCTCTGCAATGCTATTACTTACCTTGACTCTGCCGGCGTCACTCGTGTCCATGGCAACGCGGTGTTAAATTACGCCGCGGGGTCATGTGACGTCACCCTCGTCAAATGCCGCTGCCGGTCACGTGACGCCGCATCAAGGTAAAGGAGGGGGTGGGGGCGCGAGCTCCCCTGGTATAACCAATAAATAATATAGCTGATATAGCAATTTGGTTGTGGCTAGAGAAAGATTATAGTGGCAGTGAGAATTAGTGGCCAGAATTAATAACTAAAAAGTAGCTGTAATAAAATAATAATAAACACTATGCCTAAACACAATAACAGTCCAGAAACTTAGCTCTAATAGCTATGTTATAACTCAATCATAAAAGGATCCAATTCGGGCATCCTCTGGAGTCCTGGCAGCTCTCTTCGGGGAAACAACCACCTCCTCGATAGATACCTAAACAAAAAAAAAGAAGAGAAAGCGCCCGCTCCATGTGTAAATTCGGTTTAACAATTTCATTTCCTGGACAAGATAAAAATAACAAACTCACAAACATCCGTTTGGTAAAAGCGTTGTATGAGACAGGCTCGTGCTCCGTGGTAATCCGGTGGTCAATCCGGTGGTCAATCCGCAGCTCCAGACTTTGGACGATGACCGGGAAACTCGATAGGCTGCGCCCCTTGCAGTGTGGTCCTCCGGCAATCTGTAGTATGCAGTTGTGATTCCACTCTGTAATTCCGGTGTCTCGCCTTGTTCGCGTACCAACTTCCCCCGGCGTCAAGACGGATAGTGTGGCAATAGCAACGAGAAGAATGTACCTACGTGTTTCTTCAGCACACGGCTGATTTCATCAGAGGATAATGCTACAACTCAGTCGTAATGGTTTTATAGTCCTACAGTCCAATTGGTAATGGCATAATAGATCACATATGTTACTGATTTTAGATAATAATAGATTCTTGTATGACACACACACACGAACACATATACATATATATATATATATATATATATATATATATATATATATATATATGTATACTAGCTGAGAGACCCGGCGTTGCCCGGGATGTAATGTTCCCGTTCCTCTCTCTCCTCCCCCCTCTCTCTGTTTGTCCCCATTCACATCAATCCAGTCCCCCCCCCTCCCTCCCTCCTTTACAGCTTCATGTAGCGTGTGTGCGTCAGTCACTGTGTGTTTGCTCGCGCGTCAGTGAGTCTGAGGCAGAAACACAAACACACACAGACTGACTGACGCACACACAGTCAGTGTGTGCCTCAGTCAGTGTGTGCGTGCGTCAGTCAGGCTTTGTGTGCGCGTCAGTCAGTGTGTGCGTGCGTGCGTGCGGCAGTCAGTCAGTGTGTGCGCGCGGGGCGTCAAAGGCAGGGGGGGGCATCAAAGGGAGGGGGGGGGCGTCAAAGGGAGGGGGGGGGCGTCAAAGGGAGGGGGGGGGGCGTCAAAGTGAGGGGGGGGGGGGCGTCAAAGTGAGGGGGGGGGGGCGTCAAGTGAGGGGAGGGGGGCAAGGGGGGGCGTCAAAGGGAGGGGGGGGGCGTCAAAGGGAGGGGGGGGCGTCAAAGGGAGGGGGGGGGCGTCAAAGGGAGGGGGGGGGCGTCAAAGGGAGGGGGGGGGCGTCAAAGGGAGGGGGGGGGCGTCAAAGGGAGGGGGGGGCGTCAAAGGGAGGGGGGGGCGTCAAAGGGAGGGGGGGGCGTCAAAGGGAGGGGGGGGGCGTCAAAGGGAGGGGGGGGGCGTCAAAGGGAGGGGGGGGCGTCAAAGGGAGGGGGGGGCGTCAAAGGGAGGGGGGGGGCGTCAAAGGGAGGGGGGGGCGTCAAAGGGAGGGGGGGGCGTCAAAGGGAGGGGGGGGGCGCGTCAAAGGGAGGGGGGGGGGCGTCAAAGGGAGGGGGGGGGCGTCAAAGGGAGAGGGGGGGGCGTCAAAGGGAGAGGGGGGGGCGTCAAAGGGAGGGGGGGGCGTCAAAGGGAGGGGGGGGGCGTCAAAGGGAGGGGGGGGGGCGTCAAAGGGAGGGGGGGGGGGCGTCAAAGGGAGGGGGGGGGCGTCAAAGGGAGGGGGGGGGCGTCAAAGGGAGGGGGGGCGTCAAAGGGAGGGGGGGGGGGGCGTCAAAGGGAGGGGGGGGGGCGTCAAAGGGAGGGGGGGGGGCGCCTCAAAGGCATGGATTCCTCCCCCTGCATTTCCTGCAGTGGACAGGAGGGGGGGGGGGCAGTGGACAGGAGGGGGGGGGGCAGTGGACAGGAGGGGGGAGGGGGCAGTGGACAGGAGGGGGGGGGGGCAGTGGACAGGAGGGGGGGGCAGTGGACAGGAGGGAGGGGGGCAGTGGACAGGAGGGGGGGGCAGTGGACAGGAGGGGGGGGCAGTGGACAGGAGGGGGGGGCAGTGGACAGGAGGGGGGGGCAGTGGACAGGAGGGGGGGGCAGTGGACAGGAGGGGGGGGGGGCAGTGGACAGGAGGGGGGGGGGGCAGTGGACAGGAGGGGGGGGGGGGCAGTGGACAGGAGGGGGGGGGCAGTGGACAGGAGGGGGGGGGGCAGTGGACAGGAGGGGGGGGGGCAGTGGACAGGAGGGGGGGGCAGTGGACAGGAGGGGGGGGGCAGTGGACAGGAGGGGGGGGCAGTGGACAGGAGGGGGGGGCAGTGGACAGGAGGGGGGGGCAGTGGACAGGAGGGGGGGGCAGTGGACAGGAGGGGGGGGGCAGTGGACAGGAGGGAGGGGGCAGTGGACAGGAGGGGGGGGGCAGTGGACAGGAGGGGGGGGGGGCAGTGGACAGGAGGGGGGGGGCAGTGGACAGGAGGGGGGACAGGAGGGGGGACGCAGTGGACAGGAGGGGGGACGCAGTGGACAGGAGGGGGGACGCAGTGGACAGGAGGGGGGGCAGTGGACAGGAGGGGGGGGGCAGTGGACAGGAGGGGGGGGCAGTGGACAGGAGGGGGGGGCAGTGGACAGGAGGGGGGGGCAGTGGACAGGAGGGGGGGCAGTGGACAGGAGGGGGGGGGGGCAGTGGACAGGAGGGGGGGGCAGTGGACAGGAGGGGGGACGCAGTGGACAGGAGGGGGGGGCAGTGGACAGGAGGGGGGGGGCAGTGGATAGGAGGGGGGGGCAGTGGACAGTGACACACACACACACACACACACACACACACACACACACACACACACACACAACACACACACACACACACAACACACACACACACACACACACCTCAGTTGATGCGCCCTTTCTTTAGTTCCGTTTGGCGCCGGAGGTGGGGAGCGACACCTACCTGTACTTCCGGGCGCCGCCACCGTCTGACTCGGCGCCGCGAGGGAGGAAGGGGGTCCGCCATCTTACGCGCCGCGTGGCAGCTGCGGGAAGCGAGGTGATTTGGAGCGGGGAGAGGTGATTTGGAGCGGGGAGAGGTGATTTGGAGCGGGGAGAGGTGATGCCGCTGGGGGGGGGAAGAGGTGATGCCGCTGGGGAGGGGGAACGAGGTGATGCCGCTGGGGAGGGGGAAGAGGTGATGCCGCTGGGGAGGGGGAAGAGGTGATGCCGCTGGGGAGGGGGAAGAGGTGATGCCGCTGGGGAGGGGGAAGAGGTGATGCCGCTGGGGAGGGGGAAGAGGTGATGCCGCTGGGGAGGGGAAGAGGTGATGCCGCTGGGGAGGGGGAAGAGGTGATGCCGCTGGGGAAGGGGAAGAGGTGATGCCGCTGGGGAGGGGGAAGAGGTGATGCCGCTGGGGAGGGGGAAGAGGTGATGCCGCTGGTGAGGGGGAAGAGGTGATGCCTCTGGGGAGGGGGAAGAGGTGATGCCGCTGGGGAGGGGGAAGAGGTGATGCCGCTGGGGAGGGGGAAAAGGTGATTTGGAGAGGGGAGAGAGAGGTGTGTGTGTGTGTGTGTGTGTGTGTGTGTGTGTGTGTGTGTGTGTGTGTGTGTGTGTTAGTTATTTTTTTGGCCCGTCACTCCGCCTCAGGCCAATGAGAGGTGTGGGGGGCGGGCCAAGGGGGTGGTGTGAGTGTGTGAGGCCAATGAGAGGTGTGCTGGCGGGCGGGCGGGCCAAGGGACCAATGAGATTCCCGCTAGGGACACCGGACATCCAGCAGCAGGCATGCATGCATGCAGGCAGGCAGGCAAACATACAGTGCTTTCACTAATATAGTATAAGATACATACACACATATATATATTTACACACACATACTGCTGCGGCACAGTTTATTCGAGCATTTGCCCGTTCTGTGCCGCAGCAGTAGCCTGGCGCGCGCGCCCGAGTGTGACGGGCGCACGCCGAAGCAGCGGAAGAGCGCCACCTCCGATCGGGGCGCTCTCCCTACCGCTGCCGGGTCCGCCAGGTCCCCCGGAAACCCCCTGCCGCTGTCCCGCGATCGCGGGACACCAGGGCTCCCTCGGGGAGCCCCTGGACACGCGTGCAGCGGGCGCACGCTCCCGATGACGCAGTGACCGCAGCGTCTATGACGCGCGGCACGCCGAGGGGCGGCCACTAGCAAGCCGGGAGATTTCCTGGCTTGCGGTTACCGACCACACTTCAATAAAGTGTGTCGTATAGTATA
>NW_027454089.1:0-70000 GCF_040206685.1 Ascaphus truei
AGGGGAACCTATATCCTTTGCCGGCACCACACTGCCCCACGACTCTGCCAGCGCAGGGGTTAAACACGGGTATTCAGCTGTGCTGCCATATTCACAATTATTCCTGCCAACTGCCCTCGGATTTTAACCCCAAATTCCAGATCTTCCATTTTTTAACAGCCGGTTTTAAAGGGTCGGTCCAGGCTAGGACCAAAGTGAACGAGTGGCACTGGCATGTTGAATAAATGGAGGTGCTTGACGGCTTAAAAACATCCCCATTTGTTCCATGAATAGTTATATAGTCACTGTGGTGACTGTGGTTGGGAAAAAAAAAAATACGTCCATCCAGTTCAACCTATGCTTCGTTTAGATACTTTATCAATTAGATTGTAAGCTCTTCGTAGCAGGGAATCCTTTTCCTAAATGTTACTTATGTCTGAAGCGCTTCTTCCCACTGTGTTATTTGTATTATTTGTTATTTATATGATTGTCACGTGTATTAAAAAGTGTATTCCTTCCTGACTCCAATAATGGTAATCAACTCCCTGGATCAACATCCTTCCCATGTATACTTATTTGGTATATCCCTGTATACCTTTCCTTTCTAAAAAGATGTCCAACCTTTTTTTTGAACAAATCTATTGTATCTGCCATCACAGTCTCCATGGGTAATGAATCCCACACTGTAACTGCCCTTACTGTAAAGAACCCTTTCCTTTGTTGCTGGTGAAATCTCCTTTCCTCCAACCTTAAGGGATGGCCCAGAGTCCTTTGTACTGTCCTTGGGATGAATAGTTCTTTTGAAAGCTCCTTGTATTGTCCCTGAATATATTTATATAGTTATCATATTCCCTCTTAGACGCCTCTTTTCTAATGTAAATACATCTAATTTAGCTAGCCCCTCCTCATAAGTTAGATTGTCCATCCCCTTTATTAATTTGGTGGCTCTTCTCTGCACTCTCTCTAGTTCCATAATGTCTTTTCTTAGGATTGGTGCCCAAAATTGTACTCCATATTCAAGGTGTGGTCTTACTAATGCATTGTAAAGGGGCATAATTATGTTTACTTCCCTTCCACCCATTGCCCGTTTGATACCAGATAAGATCTTGTTTGCCTTTGCAGCTACTGCATGACATTGGGCACTATTGCTAAGCCTGCTGTCTACAAGCACTCCTAAATCCTTCTCCATCAAGGATTCCCCCAATATATCTCCATTTAATTTGTAAGTCGCCTGTTTATTCTTGCTTCCCATTATTTAAATGTCTAAAAATTGCATGAGAAAAGCGAGATGGGTTTTTTTTTGTTTGAGGAGGTATATGGGGGGGGGGGGGGGGGAGAAGAGATTGCGTTCGGTGAGTGTTTACAATCTTTACCTAACCTCTTCTGGTGATAAAGCCGTCAATCCTCAAATCTAGATATGTTCGATTTTTTTTTAATAATTACGGCAATAAATACTTGAATTCAGTAAACCCAGAGAAACAGGAGTAATGTAATTACTTTAATAAAGAGGCAACCTCAGGAACCACACCGCCATGTTTTTTTTTTAAATACAGGATTAGAACCGGGGCGTTCTCCAGAATAGAACCATGCTATTTCCAGCGCCGGTAACAGCGCGGTTCCTGAAATACTTACCGGTGAAGTTACTGGTATCACTTCTTGGGTTTTATAGGGGATTTAAATCACCGCCCAATCAGAACTCAGAACCGATGATGCTGCAGATTCCTATTAGCCTGAGCATTAGCAGCCATTTTGTTTCCCCTGATTGAGATCTTAACCCGATTACTTCATTAGTAAGTAGCTCAGGAGTCTCTGGATCTGAAAATTGTGCTCACAAAAAAAAAAAAGTGAGCACACTTCCTTATCGCTATACGGGACTGGCCCTTTACAGTGTTACACAGTAGATGAGGTTGACAAAAGACATACAGTATGTCCAACCTATGTTAAATTTAGACGACAGAAACTTTATCCTATATCCGTACTTACAGTATATTGACTCAGAGGAAGGCAAACAGAAACCCCAGAGTCATATCAAGGGGGAAAATAAATTCCTTCCTGACTCCAAGAATTGGCAATCAGATTATTCCCTGGATCAACATCCTTCCCATGTATACTTATTTGGTATATACCCGGATACCTTTCCTTTTTAAAGAGATGTCCAACCTTTTTTTTTAACAAATCTATTGTATCTGCCATCACAGTCTCCATGGGTAATGAATCCCACACTGTAACTGCCCTTACTGTAAAGAACCCTTTCCTTTGTTGCTGGTGAAATCTCCTTTCCTCCAACCTTAAGGGATGCCCCCGTGTCCTTAGTACTGCCCGTGGGATGAATAGTTCTTTTGAAAGCTCCTTGTATTGTCCCTGAATATATTTGTATATAGTTATCATATCCCCTCTTAGACGCCTCTTTTCTAATGTAAATAAATCTAATTTAGCTAGCCTCTCCTCATAAGTTAGAATGTCCCCTTTATTCATTTGGTGGCTCTTCTCTGCACTCTCTCTAGTTCCATAATGTCTTTTCTTAGGCCGCGTCCATAGCAAGGGCGACGGTGCCAGCGGCGAAATAAAAAAGGCGTAAGGCAGTGCGCCCAGCCATAGAGCGCGTGCACCGGGGCAACAGATACTTCGCGCAACATTTTTTTTATTTTGCCGCACGACGGCCGGGTCACATGCACGTTCAGCCAATGTGGGCAAACCGCTCACGTGACATCACGGGCACGCCTCCAGCATGCCCTCGCCACGCGCTCCATCGCGGCCACGCCTCCGGCATGCCCTCGCCACGCCTCCGGCATGCCCTCGCCACGCCTCCGGCATGCCCTCGCCACGCGCTCCATCGCGGCCACGCCTCCGGCATGCCCTCGCCACGCCTCCGGCATGCCCTCGCCACGCCTCCGGCATGCCCTCGCCACGCGCTCCATCGCGGGCACGCCTCCGGCATGCCCTCGCCACGCGCTCCATCGCGGCCACGCCTCCGGCATGCCCTCGCCACGCCTCCGGCATGCCCTCGCCACGCCTCCGGCATGCCCTCGCCACGCGCTCCATCGCGGGCACGCCTCCGGCATGCCCTCGCCACGCGCTCCATCGCGGGCACGCCTCCGGCATGCCCTCGCCACACGCTCCATCGCGGGCACGCCTCCGGCATGCCCTCGCCACGCGCTCCATCGCGGGCACGCCTCCGGCATGCCCTCGCCACGCGCTCCATCGCGGGCACGCCTCCGGCATGCCCTCGCCACGCGCTCCATCGCGGGCACGCCTCCGGCATGCCCTCGCCACGCGCTCCATCGCGGGCACGCCTCCGGCATGCCCTCGCCACGCGCTCCATCGCGGGCACACCTCCGGCATGCCCTCGCCACGCGCTCCATCGCAGGCACGCCTCCGGCATGCCCTCGCCACGCGCTCCATCGCAGGCACGCCTCCGGCATGCCCTCGCCACGCGCTCCATCGCAGGCACGCCTCCGGCATGCCCTCGCCACGCGCTCCATCGCAGGCACGCCTCCGGCATGCCCTCGCCACGCGCTCCATCGCAGGCACGCCTCCGGCATGCCCTCGCCACGCGCTCCATCACAGGCACGCCTCCAGCATGCCCTCGCCACGCGCTCCATCGCAGGCACGCCTCCGGCATGCCCTCGCCACGCGCTCCATCGCAGGCACGCCTCCGGCATGCCCTCGCCACGCGCTCCATCGCAAGCACGCCTCCAGCATGCCCTCGCCACGCGCTCCATCGCAGGCACGCCTCCGGCATGCCCTCGTCACGCGCTCCATCGCAGGCACGCCTCCGGCATGCCCTCGCCACGCGCTCCATCGCAAGCACGCCTCCGGCATGCCCTCGCCACGCGCTCCATCGCAGGCACGCCTCCGGCATGCCCTCGCCACGCGCTCCATCGCGGGGACGCCTCCGGCATGCCCTCGCCACGCGCTCCATCGCGGGGACGCCTCCGGCATGCCCTCGCCACGCGCTCCATCGCGGGCACGCCTCCGGCATGCCCTCGCCACGCGCTCCATCGCAGGCACGCCTCCAGCATGCCCTCGCCACGCGCTCCATCGCAGGCACGCCTCCAGCATGCCCTCGCCACGCGCTCCATCGCAGGCACGCCTCCAGCATGCCCTCGCCACGCGCTCCATCGCAGGCACGCCTCCGGCATGCCCTCGCCACGCGCTCCATCGCAGGCACGCCGCCACGCGCTCCATCGCAGGCACGCCTCCAGCATGCCCTCGCCATGCGCTCCATCGCAGGCACGCCCCCAGCATGCCCTCGCCACGCGCTCCATCGCGGGCACGCCTCCAGCATGCCCTCGCCACGCGCTCCATCGCGGGCACGCCTCCGGCATGCCCTCGCCACGCGCTCCATCGCAAGCACGCCTCCAGCATGCCCTCGCCACGCGCTCCATCGCAGGCACGCCTCCAGCATGCCCTCGCCACGCGCTCCATCGCGGGCACGCCCCCAGCATGCCCTCGCCACGCGCTCCATCGCGGGCACGCCTCCAGCATGCCCTCGCCACGCGCTCCATCGCGGGCACGCCTCCGGCATGCCCTCGCCACGCGCTCCATCGCGGGCACGCCTCCAGCATGCCCTCGCCACGCGCTCCATCGCGGGCACGCCTCCGGCATGCCCTCGCCACGCACTCCATCGCGGGCACGCCTCCGGCATGCCCTCACCACGCGCTCCATCGCAGGCACGCCGCCACGCGCTCCATCGCAGGCACGCCTCCAGCATGCCCTCGCCACGCGCTCCATCGCGGGCACGCCCCCAGCATGCCCTCGCCACGCGCTCCATCGCGGGCACGCCTCCAGCATGCCCTCGCCACGCGCTCCATCGCGGGCACGCCTCCGGCATGCCCTCGCCACGCGCTCCATCGCGGGCACGCCTCCAGCATGCCCTCGCCACGCGCTCCATCGCGGGCACGCCTCCGGCATGCCCTCGCCACGCACTCCATCGCGGGCACGCCTCCGGCATGCCCTCGCCACGCGCTCCATCGCAGGCACGCCGCCACGCGCTCCATCGCAGGCACGCCTCCAGCATGCCCTCGCCACGCGCTCCATCGCGGGCACGCCCCCAGCATGCCCTCGCCACGCGCTCCATCGCGGGCACGCCTCCAGCATGCCCTCGCCACGCGCTCCATCGCGGGCACGCCTCCAGCATGCCCTCGCCACGCGCTCCATCGCGGGCACGCCTCCAGCATGCCCTCGCCACGCGCTCCATCGCGGGCACGCCTCCAGCATGCCCTCGCCACGCGCTCCATCGCGGGCACGCCTCCGGCATGCCCTCGCCATGCACTCCATCGCGGGCACGCCTCCGGCATGCCCTCGCCACGCGCTCCATCGCAGGCACGCCTCCAGCATGCCCTCGCCACGCCTCCGGCATGCCCTCGCCACGCGCTCCATCGCAGGCACGCCTCCGGCATGCCCTCGCCACGCGCTCCAACGCGGGGACGCCTCCGGCATGCCCTCGCCACGCGCTCCATCGCGGCCACGCCTCCGGCATGCCCTCGCCACGCGCTCCATCGCGGGCACGCCTCCGGCATGCCCTCGCCACGCGCTCCATCGCGGGCACGCCTCCGGCATGCCCTCGCCACGCGCTCCATCGCGGGCACGCCTCCGGCATGCCCTCCATCGCGGGCACGCCTCCGGCATGCCCTCGCCACGCGCTCCATCGCAGGCACACCTCCGGCATGCCCTCGCCACGCGCTCCATCGCGGGCACGCCTCCGGCATGCCCTCGCCACGCGCTCCATCGCAAGCACGCCTCCGGCATGCCCTCGCCACGCGCTCCATCGCAGGCACGCCTCCGGCATGCCCTCGCCACGCGCTCCATCGCGGGGACGCCTCCGGCATGCCCTCGCCACGCGCTCCATCGCAGGCACGCCTCCAGCATGCCCTCGCCACGCGCTCCATCGCAGGCACGCCTCCAGCATGCCCTCGCCACGCGCTCCATCGCAGGCACGCCGCCACGCGCTCCATCGCAGGCACGCCTCCAGCATGCCCTCGCCACGCGCTCCATCGCAGGCACGCCTCCAGCATGCCCTCGCCATGCGCTCCATCGCAGGCACGCCTCCGGCATGCCCTCGCCACGCGCTCCATCGCAGGCACGCCTCCGGCATGCCCTCGCCACGCGCTCCATCACAGGCACGCCTCCAGCATGCCCTCGCCACGCGCTCCATCGCAGGCACGCCTCCGGCATGCCCTCGCCACGCGCTCCATCGCAGGCACGCCTCCGGCATGCCCTCGCCACGCGCTCCATCGCAAGCACGCCTCCGGCATGCCCTCGCCACGCGCTCCATCGCAGGCACGCCTCCGGCATGCCCTCGTCACGCGCTCCATCGCAGGCACGCCTCCGGCATGCCCTCGCCACGCGCTCCATCGCAAGCACGCCTCCGGCATGCCCTCGCCACGCGCTCCATCGCAGGCATGCCTCCGGCATGCCCTCGCCACGCGCTCCATCGCGGGGACGCCTCAGTCATGCCCTCGCCACGCGCTCCATCGCGGGGACGCCTCCGGCATGCCCTCGCCACGCGCTCCATCGCGGGCACGCCTCCGGCATGCCCTCGCCACGCGCTCCATCGCAGGCACGCCTCCAGCATGCCCTCGCCACGCGCTCCATCGCAGGCACGCCTCCAGCATGCCCTCGCCACGCGCTCCATCGCAGGCACGCCTCCAGCATGCCCTCGCCACGCGCTCCATCGCAGGCACGCCTCCGGCATGCCCTCGCCACGCGCTCCATCGCAGGCACGCCGCCACGCGCTCCATCGCAGGCACGCCTCCAGCATGCCCTCGCCATGCGCTCCATCGCAGGCACGCCCCCAGCATGCCCTCGCCACGCGCTCCATCGCGGGCACGCCTCCAGCATGCCCTCGCCACGCGCTCCATCGCGGGCACGCCTCCGGCATGCCCTCGCCACGCGCTCCATCGCAAGCACGCCTCCAGCATGCCCTCGCCACGCGCTCCATCGCAGGCACGCCTCCAGCATGCCCTCGCCACGCGCTCCATCGCGGGCACGCCCCCAGCATGCCCTCGCCACGCGCTCCATCGCGGGCACGCCTCCAGCATGCCCTCGCCACGCGCTCCATCGCGGGCACGCCTCCGGCATGCCCTCGCCACGCGCTCCATCGCGGGCACGCCTCCAGCATGCCCTCGCCACGCGCTCCATCGCGGGCACGCCTCCGGCATGCCCTCGCCACGCACTCCATCGCGGGCACGCCTCCGGCATGCCCTCGCCACGCGCTCCATCGCAGGCACGCCGCCACGCGCTCCATCGCAGGCACGCCTCCAGCATGCCCTCGCCACGCGCTCCATCGCGGGCACGCCCCCAGCATGCCCTCGCCACGCGCTCCATCGCGGGCACGCCTCCAGCATGCCCTCGCCACGCGCTCCATCGCGGGCACGCCTCCGGCATGCCCTCGCCACGCGCTCCATCGCGGGCACGCCTCCAGCATGCCCTCGCCACGCGCTCCATCGCGGGCACGCCTCCAGCATGCCCTCGCCACGCGCTCCATCGCGGGCACGCCTCCGGCATGCCCTCGCCATGCACTCCATCGCGGGCACGCCTCCGGCATGCCCTCGCCACGCGCTCCATCGCAGGCACGCCTCCAGCATGCCCTCGCCACGCCTCCGGCATGCCCTCGCCACGCGCTCCATCGCAGGCACGCCTCCGGCATGCCCTCGCCACGCGCTCCAACGCGGGGACGCCTCCGGCATGCCCTCGCCACGCGCTCCATCGCGGCCACGCCTCCGGCATGCCCTCGCCACGCGCTCCATCGCGGGCACGCCTCCGGCATGCCCTCGCCACGCGCTCCATCGCGGGCACGCCTCCGGCATGCCCTCGCCACGCGCTCCATCGCGGGCACGCCTCCGGCATGCCCTCCATCGCGGGCACGCCTCCGGCATGCCCTCGCCACGCGCTCCATCGCAGGCACACCTCCGGCATGCCCTCGCCACGCGCTCCATCGCGGGCACGCCTCCGGCATGCCCTCGCCACGCGCTCCATCGCAAGCACGCCTCCGGCATGCCCTCGCCACGCGCTCCATCGCAGGCACGCCTCCGGCATGCCCTCGCCACGCGCTCCATCGCGGGGACGCCTCCGGCATGCCCTCGCCACGCGCTCCATCGCAGGCACGCCTCCAGCATGCCCTCGCCACGCGCTCCATCGCAGGCACGCCTCCAGCATGCCCTCGCCACGCGCTCCATCGCAGGCACGCCGCCACGCGCTCCATCGCAGGCACGCCTCCAGCATGCCCTCGCCACGCGCTCCATCGCAGGCACGCCTCCAGCATGCCCTCGCCATGCGCTCCATCGCAGGCACGCCTCCAGCATGCCCTCGCCACGCGCTCCATCGCAGGCACGCCTCCGGCATGCCCTCGCCACGCGCTCCATCGCAGGCACGCCTCCAGCATGCCCTCGCCACGCGCTCCATCGCAGGCACGCCTCCAGCATGCCCTCGCCACGCGCTCCAACGCAGGCACGCCTCCAGCATGCCCTCGCCACGCGCTCCATCGCGGGCACGCCTCCGGCATGCCCTCGCCACGCGCTCCATCGCAGGCACGCCTCCAGCATGCCCTCGCCACGCGCTCCATCGCGGGCACGCCCCCAGCATGCCCTCGCCACGCGCTCCATCGCGGGCACGCCTCCGGCATGCCCTCGCCACGCGCTCCATCGCGGGCACGCCTCCGGCATGCCCTCGCCACGTGCTCCATCGCAAGCACGCCTCCAGCATGCCCTCGCCACGCGCTCCATCGCAGGCACGCCTCCAGCATGCCCTCGCCACGCGCTCCATCGCGGGCACGCCCCCAGCATGCCCTCGCCACGCGCTCCATCGCAGGCACGCCTCCAGCATGCCCTCGCCACGCGCTCCATCGCGGGCACGCCTCCGGCATGCCCTCGCCACGCGCTCCATCGCGGGCACGCCTCCAGCATGCCCTCGCCACGCGCTCCATCGCGGGCACGCCTCCGGCATGCCCTCGCCACGCACTCCATCGCGGGCACACCTCCGGCATGCCCTCGCCACGCGCTCCATCGCGGGCACGCCCCCAGCATGCCCTCGCCACGCGCTCCATCGCGGGCACGCCTCCGGCATGCCCTCGCCACGCGCTCCATCGCGGGCACGCCTCCGGCATGCCCTCGCCACGCGCTCCATCGCGGGCACGCCTCCGGCATGCCCTCGCCACGCGCTCCATCGCGGGCACGCCTCCAGCATGCCCTCGCCACGCGCTCCATCGCGGGCACGCCTCCGGCATGCCCTCGCCACGCGCTCCATCGCGGGCACGCCTCCGGCATGCCCTCGCCACGCGCTCCATCGCGGGCACGCCTCCAGCATGCCCTCGCCACGCGCTCCATCGCGGGCACGCCTCCGGCATGCCCTCGCCACGCACTCCATCGCGGGCACGCCTCCGGCATGCCCTCGCCACGCGCTCCATCGCAGGCACGCCTCCAGCATGCCCTCGCCACGCCTCCGGCATGCCCTCGCCACGCGCTCCATCGCAGGCACGCCTCCGGCATGCCCTCGCCACGCGCTCCATCGCGGGGACGCCTCCGGCATGCCCTCGCCACGCGCTCCATCGCGGCCACGCCTCCGGCATGCCCTCGCCACGCGCTCCATCGCGGGCACGCCCCCAGCATGCCCTCGCCACGCGCTCCATCGCGGGCACGCCTCCAGCATGCCCTCGCCACGCGCTCCATCGCGGGCACGCCTCCGGCATGCCCTCGCCACGCGCTCCATCGCGGGCACGCCTCCAGCATGCCCTCGCCACGCGCTCCATCGCGGGCACGCCTCCGGCATGCCCTCGCCACGCGCTCCATCGCGGGCACGCCTCCGGCATGCCCTCGCCACGCACTCCATCGCGGGCACGCCTCCGGCATGCCCTCGCCACGCGCTCCATCGCAGGCACGCCTCCAGCATGCCCTCGCCACGCCTCCGGCATGCCCTCGCCACGCGCTCCATCGCAGGCACGCCTCCGGCATGCCCTCGCCACGCGCTCCATCGCGGGGACGCCTCCGGCATGCCCTCGCCACGCGCTCCATCGCGGCCACGCCTCCGGCATGCCCTCGCCACGCGCTCCATCGCGGGCACGCCTCCGGCATGCCCTCGCCACGCGCTCCATCGCGGGCACGCCTCCGGCATGCCCTCGCCACGCGCTCCATCGCAGGCACGCCTCCGGCATGCCCTCGCCACGCGCTCCATCGCGGGGACGCCTCCGGCATGCCCTCGCCACGCGCTCCATCGCGGCCACGCCTCCGGCATGCCCTCGCCACGCGCTCCATCGCGGGCACGCCTCCGGCATGCCCTCGCCACGCGCTCCATCGCGGGCATGCCTCCGGCATGCCCTCGCCACGCACTCCATCGCGGGCACGCCTCCGGCATGCCCTCGCCACGCGCTCCATCGCAGGCACGCCTCCAGCATGCCCTCGCCACGCCTCCGGCATGCCCTCGCCACGCGCTCCATCGCAGGCACGCCTCCGGCATGCCCTCGCCACGCGCTCCATCGCGGGGACGCCTCCGGCATGCCCTCGCCACGCGCTCCATCGCGGCCACGCCTCCGGCATGCCCTCGCCACGCGCTCCATCGCGGGCACGCCTCCGGCATGCCCTCGCCACGCGCTCCATCGCGGGCACGCCTCCGGCATGCCCTCACCACGCGCTCCATCGCGGGCACGCCTCCGGCATGCCCTCCATCGCGGGCACGCCTCCGGCATGCCCTCGCCACGCGCTCCATCGCAGGCACACCTCCGGCATGCCCTCGCCACGCGCTCCATCGCGGGCACGCCTCCGGCATGCCCTCGCCACGCGCTCCATCGCGGGCACGCCTCCGGCATGCCCTCGCCACGCGCTCCATCGCGGGCACGCCTCCGGCATGCCCTCGCCACGCGCTCCATCGCAGGCACGCCTCCGGCATGCCCTCGCCACGCGCTCCATCGCGGGGACGCCTCCGGCATGCCCTCGCCACGCGCTCCATCGCGGCCACGCCTCCGGCATGCCCTCGCCACGCGCTCCATCGCGGGCACGCCTCCGGCATGCCCTCGCCACGCGCTCCATCGCGGGCATGCCTCCGGCATGCCCTCGCCACGCACTCCATCGCGGGCACGCCTCCGGCATGCCCTCGCCACGCGCTCCATCGCAGGCACGCCTCCAGCATGCCCTCGCCACGCCTCCGGCATGCCCTCGCCACGCGCTCCATCGCAGGCACGCCTCCGGCATGCCCTCGCCACGCGCTCCATCGCGGGGACGCCTCCGGCATGCCCTCGCCACGCGCTCCATCGCGGCCACGCCTCCGGCATGCCCTCGCCACGCGCTCCATCGCGGGCACGCCTCCGGCATGCCCTCGCCACGCGCTCCATCGCGGGCACGCCTCCGGCATGCCCTCACCACGCGCTCCATCGCGGGCACGCCTCCGGCATGCCCTCCATCGCGGGCACGCCTCCGGCATGCCCTCGCCACGCGCTCCATCGCAGGCACACCTCCGGCATGCCCTCGCCACGCGCTCCATCGCGGGCACGCCTCCGGCATGCCCTCGCCACGCGCTCCATCGCGGGCACGCCTCCGGCATGCCCTCGCCACGCGCTCCATCGCGCATCTGTACTATGCACTTTAAAAACATTTAAATTGAAAACCTCACACACTTAACACGGTTACAGGATGGGTGAGCCAGCCCGGACATCCCGCGGCTCCACACCTGCAGGTTCAGCTTGAAATTCAGTTTATTATTAAGCATTTCAGTCAGGAAAATAACAACAAACAGTATTTCCCCCCTCGCTTCCGACTGCATTTAATGGAGAGAAAAGTCAGTAAAACACCTCGCCGCAGGAGGCTTAAAAAATAGAAAGAACAAAAAGGAATAAAATAAATAGAAAATAAATTCTGGCCTGGGGGAGAGGAACAAAGAAATACAAAAGGGAGGACATTTGTTTCAGGCGGTAACAGGCGGAATTTAACGTCTGTCCTCGGCGCTACAAGCGCTACGTAAACATCCTCCGGCCCGCCAGGAAGGGGCGGCGTTGCATTGCGAATTCTTCTGGTCGCAACAAGAGTTAACAAGCAGCAGCTCCCCCCCGAATATAAACCGGCTGCGATATTAATGGCGGATTAAACCGTCCCCATAAGCCGTGGGGGAAGGAGTCTCCGGCTGGATAACATGGCGAGAATAGAAAGCAGACCTGGCAAGGGTGTACAGATTTTAACCTCTCACTGCAATATACCTGAAACGTGCTGGCAGTAAAGATATATATATTTAAATATTAAAAAAACGAAAATTCCCTTTGGAGGTCAACTATACAAACCGTTGGGCGGCCATATTGTTTCCCCAGGAGGCAACGTTTAACCCTTTGCGTGGGACAGGATCACACAGTCCTGGGTTTATATCTAACGTAGGGTGACCTGGCTGCAGAGTATCAGCATCTGTAGCCAATATCCTATATCGGGGGCCCCTCTGAAACGTGAACAGGCGGCGATGCAAGTCACCACAGAATGACTTCAAAGCCCAAATCCCTTGTATTCCCTTCACCGGCCATTAAAAAGGTACATACACTGAACTGGTACATGGGGTGAAGCACTCAGCAATGCAACGCATTCTACTCCGCCTCAACATTGCATAATAGCAATCTGCACCGCGGGCCACTCCGGCAGCACAAGGGTTAACAAGCCCTGACAACCTAAGAAAGTTACCCGGATACTCGGCATTACTGTACTATGCAGCAGGTCCGTTTTTAGGTGGATTTCTTCCACTGTGCAAAGAAATAAATAAAATTTAAAAAAAACACGCCCCCTCCCAGCACCAGATCGCAGAATCGGAAAACCCCACAACTGATTTAAAGAGCAGAAAACAAAGTCTCCCGTGTAACAGAAAGCAAACTAAACAGGACACGCGCGACCGACGCAGGCGACCGACACGCGCCTCCCCCCAATACTTGTATGAAAATATTAAATGGGAGGGGAAGTTTGGGCTTGTAACAATAACCCCCCCCCCCCCCCCACATATATATATATACACACACACATCTGGAAAGGGGGCGGGGGAAGAAGTTAAAGTGTTAAGGCAAATTCTTCCCTAGAGCGCGGGCCCCTGCAAGGCAGAGAAGGGGTCCGCACCCGGCCTTGCATTGAAGCCCAGAAGCCAGGCGCGCTGGATCGCCGATACACCCAGAGCTATTCCAAATCTCGTGTGTGACGGAGGGGACGCGTTTCGCCTTTGATGCATCACATTCAACAGGATTGCCCAACCCCCAGCCGCACTGCAGCAGTGCGAGACGGGCAGTCCCTGCTAGGACCACTGTGAACTCATCCCAGTGACATTTTAAGGGGTCTCATCTGGGAAATGCTTTTCTGACACCTAGAAGTATATTGGAAAGTATTTTTTCAGCGAGATTTGGGAGGGGCGAGATTTCCGCTGGCTGCTCCCTTTAGCGTGACGTCACTGTGTGATCAGTGAGTGCTTGTACCGCCAGACTCTTCTTCCCATACCACACCCCCCTCCCCCCCCCCCTCCTACCTTCATCGGGTCTCTGAAAAGAACAGGGCAGGGTAAGGGGGGAAAGAAAAATATTGAAGTGTCTGCAGAAGGAGGTGAAGCGTTGGCCCCCGTATCGCTGGAAATTGTGCTACAAGGAGATAAGCCGGATGCATCGCACCTTCATCGGAGTAACACATACTCTACATGGGGTACCCACGGCCAGCTGCGGGGCAGTGCAGGGTGACAGAGTATCCAAGACTCCGGTTACCTGCACGGACAGCCGCTCATTTTGACCTATTGGGGTAGCCCCCAGGCTTGTAAACAGTCGGGTTTGGAACAGAAAAGAAAAATACAAACACCCTTCAGTTGGAGGGACCCCCAGAAAACCATCCCTTGCAGGGTGGAGACCATTTGTAAAGTGACAGTTTGGCGAGGGGAGGAGACCCCTCGGACAGTCCCTGCCCATTGCCCCCTCTAGAGGTCAGTAGGCATTAGGTCCTTGCCTCGTCTGCATTGGTATGTGCATTGGCCTTTAGTGCAACTTGACCCCCTCCTCGGCGAGGTCGTTGGGAATCTCTCAAGTCAACAGGACATTAGAGGAAATGGATGAAGGAGTTCCTGTGACAAGAAGCAGGACCCCGCTTCCCTTCTGCAGGCCCGAGGGTGAAGGTGGGAGCGTGGTGGAGGCCTCATTTGTGCGGTGGCTGAAGGTGGGCATCATACAGGCAGCCCGAAGCGATGCTTCTTCTTCTTGACAGGCTTGGAGCTGGTCAGCCTGCGCAGGTCGTCCTCGGCCTCCGACTCCTCCATCTCGTCATCGGCAGAGATGAGGATCTGGAAGAGGGAGGGAGGGAGGTTATGGCGGTCGGGATCTTCCCTGGTGACATTGCAGTGGAGTCAACGCTGGACAAGGTCTCACAGTTGAGATGACTTCCCTACACATTGCATCAACGTGGGGGCTTTATAATGATACGTCAGGCATTCAAGCAGCCACCTCATGGGTAGAACCCCAGCGATGCATTTAACCAGGGAGAAGGGAACAATAACTTCCCATTTACAAGGGTGTGGGGGGCAACAGGAACACAGAAAGGGATTAACTCAAGATCGATGTGAGGCAAGTAGCTCCAGGTAGGATATACCACCACACACTTCACTAAATGCGTTGTGCGCTCTTTATCTTGTCTTTTACTGTCATATAGGGGTGCGGAGCCCCTCTAATAGCAGCAGCCGCCTTTCCTATGCCACATAAGGCTGTGTGTTATATTATATCACTGAGGTGGCTAACTGTACTATTGTGGGATTGAAGCCACTTCACTATATGCGTTGTGCTCTGTTTTTCTTGTCTTTTACTAGGATTTAACACCACCTTCTAGATCAGGAATGGCCAACTCCAATATTCAAGGGACAGGTCACGTTTTCAGGATATCCCTGCTTCAGCACTGTGCTGAAGCAGGTAACTAACCTCCATAGTCTAGATTAACTCCTTACACCACAGCTCGTCAGACCAATGTTGTGTGTGACACCGCACAGAGGAAAAAAGGACAGACACCCCACACAACCTTGTGTAACCGCCGTGGGGCTCAGGGAACATCAGCAGCCCACACGCTTGCACAGGCAACTCGTTTTCTAGAGGACCTGGGGCGGGGATTTTACGGCAAGGCGCACAAGAACTGCATCCTTCCCGTGGGGAGCCGCAGGCTACTTGAGATAATGACCGTGACCACTTCAAGCCATACCTTCCCTTATTTAGGCTCCTAGCATCTCAGCCGTGTATGGAGAGGAGGGTGCGGGAGAGGTGGGACGCGTGCCAGGCAGAAGCATGCCAACTACATCAGTGTCACAGCTTTGTATAACACCGAGAGCATTGTTTAGCCGTACACTGCCAGGGGCCCACAACACAATACTAATGCAAGCAGTGACCCGTCGCTTCCAGTGACCGTGGGCACGTCCCACAGCTGGGCCTTCAACGTTGGAGAGCAAGCTCTTTGTGGCGGGAGCTGGCGCTATGCAGTGCGGGGTCTGCTGTAGTGTTATATAGGAACGTGCCACTCTGCGGATTCTCACTTCAGACTCCGACTCGTCGTACGATGCCGCACGCCGATATCTCACTTTGTTCCCGTTCCGAGAGTCCGGGCTCCCCTTCTTCTCCTCCATCTTAGCTTTTGTCTTCCCTTTCTTCATCAGGAAATTGTCTACCACCCAGAACATTAAAGCCTGCCAATTAAACAACAAACGACCAATTACAGCACAGCTGGAAATCTACCAGACCCCAACTGGAGCACACGCTCTCCGCTGCAACGGGAGCGGCCGCTAATACGCTGCTGTTGGCTTAGGTACAAGCAGGTATTAGCGGCAGGGTGCACAGGGAGAGGTATCAGCGGCGGGGTGTACAGGGAGAGGTATCAGCGGCGGGGTGTACACGGAGAGGTATCAGCGGCAGGGTGCACAGGGAGAGGTATCAGCGGCAGGGTGCACAGGGAGAGGTATCAGCGGCAGGGTGTACAGGAAGAGGTATTAGCGGCAGGGTGTATAGGGAGAGGTATCAGCGGCGGGGTGTATAGGGAGAGGTATCAGCGGCGGGGTGTATAGGGAGAGGTATTAGCGGCGGGGTGTATAGGGAGAGGTAGTAGAGGCAGGGTGTATAGGGAGAGGTATTAGAGGCAGGGTGTATAGGGAGAGGTATTAGCAGCATGGTGTATAGGGAGAGGTATCAGCGGCAGGGTGTATAGGGAGAGGTATCAGCGGCAGGGTGTATAGGGAGAGGTATCAGCGGCGGGGTGTATAGGGAGAGGTATTAGCGGCAGGGTGTATAGGGAGAGGTATCAGCGGCAGGGTGTATAGGGAGAGGTATCAGCGGCAGGGTGTATAGGGAGAGGTATCAGTGGCATGGTGTACAGGGAGAGGTATTAGAGGCAGGGTGTACAGGGAGAGGTATTAGAGGCAGGGTGTACAGGGAGAGGTATCAGCGGCATGGTGTATAGGGATAGGTATCAGCGGCAGGGTGTACAGGGAGAGGTATTAGCGGCATGGTGTATAGGGATAGGTATTAGCGGCATGGTGTATAGGGAGAGGTATCAGCGGCAGGGTGTACAGGGAGAGGTATCAGCGGCAGGGTGTATAGGGAGAGGTATCAGCGGCAGGGTGTACAGGGAGAGGTATTAGCGGCAGGGTGCACAGGGAGAGGTATCAGCGGCAGGGTGCACAGGGAGAGGTATTAGCGGCGGGGTGTATAGGGAGAGGTATCAGCGGCATGGTGTATAGGGAGAGGTATCAGCGGCATGGTGTACAGGGAGAGGTATTAGAGGCAGGGTGTACAGGGAGAGGTATTAGAGGCAGGGTGTACAGGGAGAGGTATCAGCGGCATGGTGTATAGGGATAGGTATCAGCGGCGGGGTGTATAGGGAGAGGTATTAGCGGCGGGGTGTATAGGGAGAGGTAGTAGAGGCAGGGTGTATAGGGAGAGGTATCAGCGGGAGGGTGTATAGGGAGAGGTATCAGCGGGAGGGTGTATAGGGAGAGGTATCAGCGGCAGGGTGTATAGGGAGAGGTATCAGCGGCATGGTGTATAGGGAGAGGTATCAGCGGCAGGGTGCACAGGGAGAGGTATTAGAGGCAGGGTGTATAGGGAGAGGTATTAGCGGCAGGGTGTATAGGGAGAGGTATCAGCGGCAGGGTGCACAGGGAGAGGTATTAGAGGCAGGGTGTATAGGGAGAGGTATCAGCGGCGGGGTGTATAGGGAGAGGTATCAGCGGCGGGGTGTATAGGGAGAGGTATTAGCGGCGGGGTGTATAGGGAGAGGTATCAGCGGCAGGGTGTATAGGGAGAGGTATCAGCGGCGGGGTGTATAGGGAGAGGTATCAGTGGCATGGTGTATAGGGAGAGGTATCAGCGGCAGGGTGCACAGGGAGAGGTATTAGAGGCAGGGTGTATAGGGAGAGGTATCAGCGGCAGGGTGCACAGGGAGAGGTATTAGCGCCTGGGTGTATAGGGAGAGGTATTAGAGGCAGGGTGTATAGGGAGAGGTATCAGCGGCAGGGTGTATAGGGAGAGGTATCAGTGGCATGGTGTATAGGGAGAGGTATCAGCGGCAGGGTGCACAGGGAGAGGTATTAGAGGCAGGGTGTATAGGGAGAGGTATCAGCGGCAGGGTGCACAGGGAGAGGTATTAGCGCCTGGGTGTATAGGGAGAGGTATTAGAGGCAGGGTGTATAGGGAGAGGTATCAGCGGCATGGTGTACAGGGAGAGGTATTAGCGGCGGGGTGTATAGGGAGAGGTATTAGAGGCAGGGTGTATAGGGAGAGGTATCAGCGGCATGGTGTATAGGGAGAGGTATTAGCGGCAGGGTGTATAGGGAGAGGTATCAGCGGCAGGGTGTATAGGGAGAGGTATCAGCGGCAGGGTGCACAGGGAGAGGTATCAGCGGCAGGGTGTATAGGGAGAGGTATTAGCGGCGGGGTGTACAGGGAGAGGTATCAGCGGCATGGTGTATAGGGAGAGGTATTAGCGGCAGGGTGCATAGGGAGAGGTATTAGCGGCAGGGTGTATAGGGAGAGGTATTAGCGGCAGGGTGTATAGGGAGAGGTATCAGCGGGAGGGTGTATATGGAGAGGTATTAGCGGCGGGGTGTATAGGGAGAGGTATTAGCGGCGGGGTGTATAGGGAGAGGTATTAGCGGCACGGTGTATAGGGAGAGGTATTAGCGGCGGGGTGTACAGGGAGAGGTATTAGCGGCGGGGTGTATAGGTAGAGGTATTAGCGGCGGGATGTATAGGGAGAGGTATTAGCGGCAGGGTGTATAGGGAGAGGTATTAGCAGCGGGATGTTGGGGTGTATAGGGAGGAAGTATTAGCGGCCGGATGTTAGGGTGTATAGGGAGAGGTATTAGCAGCATGGTGTATAGGGAGAGGTATTAGCGGCGGGGTGTATAGGGAGAGGTATTAGTGGCGGGGTGTATAAGGAGACGTATTAGCAGCGGGATGTTGGGGTGTATAGGGAGGAGGTATTAGCAGGGGGATGTTAGGGTGTATAGAGAGAGGTATTAGCAGCCGGATGTTAGGGTGTATAGGGAGAGGTATTAGCAGCGGGATGTTAGGGTGTAAAGGGAGAGATATTAGCAGCCGGATGTTAGGGTGTATAGGGAGAGGTATTAGCAGCCGGATGTTAGGGTGTATAGGGAGAGGTATTAGCGGCGGGATATTAGGGTGTATAGGGAGAGGTATTAGTAGCGGGGTGTTAGGGTGTATAGGGAGAGGTATTAGTAGCGGCCGGATGTTAGGGTGTATAGGGAGAGGTATTAGCAGCCGGATGTTAGGGTGTATAGGGAGAGGTATTAGCAGCGGGGTGTTAGGGTGTATAGGGAGAGGTATTAGCAGCGGGATGTTAGGGTGTATAGGGAGAGGTATTAGTAGCGGCCGGATGTTAGGGTGTATAGGGAGAGGTATTAGCAGCCGGATGTTAGGGTGTATAGGGAGAGGTATTAGCAGTGGGATATTAGGGTGAATAGGGAGAGGTATTAGCAGTGGGATATTAGGGTGAATAGGGAGAGGTATTAGCAGTGGGATATTAGGGTGAATAGGGAGAGGTATTAGCAGTGGGATATTAAGGTGAATAGGGAGAGGTATTAGCAGTGGGATATTAGGGTGAATAGGGAGAGGTATTAGCAGTGGGATATTAGGGTGTATAGGGAGAGGTATTAGCATCGGGATATCAGGGTGAATAGGGAGAGGTATTAGCAGCAGAATGTTAGGGAGAGGTATTAGCAGCGGGATATCAGGGTGTATAGGGAGAGGTATAAGCAGCGGGATGTTAGGGTGTATAAGGACAGTTATTAGCAGCAGGATGTTAGGGCGTATAGGGAGAGGTATTAGCAGCAGAATGTTAGGGAGAGGTATTAGCAGCGGGATATCAGGGTGTATAGGGAGAGGTATAAGCAGCGGGATATCAGGGTGTATAGGGAGAGGTATTAGCAGCGGGATATCAGGGTGTATAGGGAGGAGGTATTAGCAGCGGGATATCAGGGTGTATAGGGAGGAGGTATTAGCAGCAGGATGTTAGGGAGAGGTATTAGCAGTGGGATATCAGGGTGAATAGGGAGAGGTATTAGCAGCAGAATGTTAGGGAGAGGTATTAGCAGCAGAATGTTAGGGAGAGGTATTAGCAGCGGGATATCAGGGTGTATAGGGAGAGGTATAAGCAGCGGGATATCAGGGTGTATAGGGAGAGGTATTAGCAGTGGGATATCAGGGTGTATAGGGAGAGGTATTAGTAGTGGGATATTAGGGTGTATAGGGAGGAGGTATTAGCAGCGGGATATCAGGGTGTATAGGGAGGAGGTATTAGCAGCGGGATATCAGGGTGTATAGGGAGGAGGTATTAGCAGCAGGATGTTAGGGAGAGGTATTAGCAGCGGGATGTTAGGGAGAGGTATTAGCAGCGGGATGTTAGGGAGAGGTATTAGCAGCAGGATGTTAGGGAGAGGTATTAGCAGCGGGATGTTAGGGAGAGGTATTAGCAGCGGGATGTTAGGGAGAGGTATTAGCAGCGGGATGTTAGGGAGAGGTATTAGCAGCGGGATATCATGGTGTATAGGGAGGAGGTATTAGCAGTGGGATATCAGGGTGTATAGGGAGGAGGTATTAGCAGCAGGATGTTAGGGAGAGGTATTAGCAGCGGGATATCAGGGTGTATAGGGAGGAGGTATTAGCAGTGGGATATCAGGGTGTATAGGGAGGAGGTATTAGCAGCAGGATGTTAGGGAGAGGTATTAGCAGTGGGATATCAGGGTGAATAGGGAGAGGTATTAGCAGCAGAATGTTAGGGAGAGGTATTAGCAGCAGAATGTTAGGGAGAGGTATTAGCAGTGGGATATCAGGGTGTATAGGGAGAGGTATAAGCAGCGGGATGTTAGGCAGCGGGATATCAGGGTGTATAGGGAGAGGTATTCGCAGCGGGATGTTAGGGAGAGGTATTAGCAGCGGGATGTTAGGGAGAGGTATTAGCAGCGGGATGTTAGGGAGAGGTATTAGCAGCGGGATATCATGGTGTATAGGGAGGAGGTATTAGCAGTGGGATATCAGGGTGTATAGGGAGGAGGTATTAGCAGCAGGATGTTAGGGAGAGGTATTAGCAGCGGGATATCAGGGTGTATAGGGAGGAGGTATTAGCAGTGGGATATCAGGGTGTATAGGGAGGAGGTATTAGCAGCAGGATGTTAGGGAGAGGTATTAGCAGTGGGATATCAGGGTGAATAGGGAGAGGTATTAGCAGCAGAATGTTAGGGAGAGGTATTAGCAGTGGGATGTTAGGGAGAGGTATTAGCAGCGGGATGTTAGGGAGAGGTATTAGCAGCGGGATATCAGGGTGAATAGGGAGAGGTATAAGCAGCGGGATATCAGGGTGTATAGGGAGGAGGTATTAGCAGTGGGATATCAGGGTGTATAGGGAGGAGGTATTAGCAGCGGGATGTTAGGGAGAGGTATTAGCAGCGGGATGTTAGGGAGAGGTATTAGCAGCGGGATGTTAGGGAGAGGTATTAGCAGCGGGATATCAGGGTGTATAGGGAGGAGGTATTAGCAGCGGGATGTTAGGGAGAGGTATTAGCAGCGGGATATCAGGGTGTATAGGGAGGAGGTATTAGCAGCGGGATGTTAGGGAGAGGTATTAGCAGCGGGATGTTAGAGAGAGGTATTAGCAGCGGGATGTTAGGGAGAGGTATTAGCAGCGGGATATCAGGGTGTATAGGGAGGAGGTATTAGCAGCGGGATGTTAGGGAGAGGTATTAGCAGCGGGATATCAGGGTGTATAGGGAGGAGGTATTAGCAGCGGGATGTTAGGGAGAGGTATTAGCAGCGGGATGTTAGGGAGAGGTATTAGCAGCGGGATATCAGGGTGTATAGGGAGGAGGTATTAGCAGCAGGATGTTAGGGAGAGGTATTAGCAGCGGGATATCAGGGTGAATAGGGAGAGGTATTAGCAGAAGAGGGGGGTGTTGCCACTTTATAGATTATTGGTCAGACCTAGGTAGGGACGGTGTTCAGTTCTGGAGACCCGATCTCCGGAAGGATATAAACAAACAGGAGATTGTACAGAGTGCTCTCACTAAGATGGTGCATGATCTACAACATAAGGCTCACCAGGAAAGATTACAGGACCTTAATATGTGCAGCTTAGAGGAGAGAAGGGAGAGGGGGATATGATAGAAACAGATAGATACAACAAGGTACAGGAGGAAAGCATGCTCCGAGGAAAGAGGAGAGCTAGAACAAGCCGCAGAGTGGCAGGCTCACTTCAATAAGTATCACGCAATAGCATGAGTCCGCCATCTTTAAGAGGGCCCAGAAAAACAACTAGGCACACGTACAACACAGACGACAAGTTTGCAAAGTGTCCAACACCTAATTCCCCAAGCCCAGACTTACGTTCACAAAGAAGGGTACAATGAGCATAACGATAGCCAGCTCCAACTGTGGGTTTTTTATAGGGTTTAACATGGCGACCTGCGGGAAGGAAGGAGATGCAGAGACGGACAGCGTGTCATGACCCGGCCAGCTCACATGCCAACATCAGGCAACCAGACCTTTATTCTGCACCTTCGTAGGGATCCCTTCTATCCCAGAATCATTAACTGTATTTGTCCCCCACCTCTCCTGCCAGAAGGCTGTTCTGTGCATCTACTACTACCATACTCGCTCACATTTTTGTCACCCTCTTTATACAAGATACTTCCCCCTGCTGCTGGTGAGGCCTTGGAAATGTGTTAAACTATCATATCAGTCGTACAAGGGGTTAATCCCGGCGCGTGACGGGACCCAGCAGCCCCGCCTCCCTCCAGAGCTGGCCCCCGTGACGGGACCCAGCAGCCCCGCCTCCCTCCAGAGCTGGCCCCCTGTGACGGGACCCAGCAGCCCCGCCTCCCTCCAGAGCTGGCCCCCTGTGACGGGACCCAGCAGCCCCGCCTCCCTCCAGAGCTGGCCCCCGTAACGGGACCCAGCAGCCCCGCCTCCCTCCAGAGCTGGCCCCCGTAACGGGACCCAGCAGCCCCGCCTCCCTCCAGAGCTGGCCCCCGTGACGGGACCCAGCAGCCCCGCCTCCCTCCAGAGCTGGCCCCCGTAACGGGACCCAGCAGCCCCGCCTCCCTCCAGAGCGGGCCCCCGTAACGGGACCCAGCAGCCCCGCCTCCCTCCAGAGCGGGCCCCCGTAACGGGACCCAGCAGCCCCGCCTCCCTCCAGAGCGGGCCCCCGTAACGGGACCCAGCAGCCCCGCCTCCCTCCAGAGCTGGCCCCCGTAACGGGACCCAGCAGCCCCGCCTCCCTCCAGAGCGGGCGCCCGTGACGGGACCCAGCAGCCCCGCCTCCCTCCAGAGCTGGCCCCCGTGACGGGACCCAGCAGCCCCGCCTCCCTCCAGAGCAGGCGCCCGTAACGGGACCCAGCAGCCCCGCCTCCCTCCAGAGCTGGCCCCCGTGACGGGACCCAGCAGCCCCGCCTCCCTCCAGAGCTGGCCCCCGTGACGGGACCCAGCAGCCCCGCCTCCCTCCAGAGCTGGCCCCCGTAACGGGACCCAGCAGCCCCGCCTCCCTCCAGAGCGGGCCCCCGTGACGGGACCCAGCAGCCCCGCCTCCCTCCAGAGCGGGCGCCCGTAACGGGACCCAGCAGCCCCGCCTCCCTCCAGAGCTGGCCCCCGTGACGGGACCCAGCAGCCCCGCCTCCCTCCAGAGCGGGCGCCCGTAACGGGACCCAGCAGCCCCGCCTCCCTCCAGAGCTGGCGCCCGTGACGGGACCCAGCAGCCCCGCCTCCCTCCAGAGCTGGCCCCCTGTGACGGGACCCAGCAGCCCCGCCTCCCTCCAGAGCTGGCCCCCGTGACGGGACCCAGCAGCCCCGCCTCCCTCCAGAGCTGCCCCCCGTGACGGGACCCAGCAGCCCCGCCTCCCTCCAGAGCGGGCGCCCGTGACGGGACCCAGCAGCCCCGCCTCCCTCCAGAGCTGGCCCCCGTGACGGGACCCAGCAGCCCCGCCTCCCTCCAGAGCTGGCCCCCGTGACAGGACCCAGCAGCCCCGCCTCCCTCCAGAGCGTGCGCCCGTGACGGGACCCAGCAGCCCCGCCTCCCTCCAGAGCGGGCGCCCGTGACGGGACCCAGCAGCCCCGCCTCCCTCCAGAGCTGGCGCCCGTGACGGGACCCAGCAGCCCCGCCTCCCTCCAGAGCTGGCCCCCGTAACGGGACCCAGCAGCCCCGCCTCCCTCCAGAGCGGGCGCCCGTAACGGGACCCAGCAGCCCCGCCTCCCTCCAGAGCGGGCGCCCGTGACGGGACCCAGCAGCCCCGCCTCCCTCCAGTGCTCGCCCCCGTAACGGGACCCAGCAGCCCCGCCTCCCTCCAGAGCTGGCCCCCGTGACAGGACCCAGCAGCCCCGCCTCCCTCCAGAGCGGGCCCCCGTAACGGGACCCAGCAGCCCCGCCTCCCTCCAGAGCGGGCGCCCGTGACGGGACCCAGCAGCCCCGCCTCCCTCCAGAGCTGGCCCCCGTGACGGGACCCAGCAGCCCCGCCTCCCTCCAGTGCTCGCCCCCGTAACGGGACCCAGCAGCCCCGCCTCCCTCCAGAGCTGGCCCCCGTGACAGGACCCAGCAGCCCCGCCTCCCTCCAGAGCGGGCCCCCGTAACGGGACCCAGCAGCCCCGCCTCCCTCCAGAGCGGGCGCCCGTGACGGGACCCAGCAGCCCCGCCTCCCTCCAGAGCTGGCCCCCGTGACGGGACCCAGCAGCCCCGCCTCCCTCCAGAGCTGGCGCCCTTGACGGGACCTCTTTGAGATGCGGGATGAGCAGGATGAGGACCATGGCCGCTTTCTCCAACATCACGATGAGGATGTACAGGGCGCATTGTCCGACCCAGGAGCGGCACTGCAGAGGGTCACCTGCGGGGCGGAGACACCGGGATCAAAACGGGGACAGAAATGTAGGAACGGATCAATTTCCATCGCTCCCCTCAAAGTCTTACACATTACTTTGTAGCCGACAAACGAAGACCGGTCCTTAATCAGCATTAAATTCTATTCAAAACGACATTGTGTTCATGCAAAATGTGAATCAATGACATCCATATGATGTACACTTCTACGGGGCTATAGGGGTGCGGGGCTATAGGGGTGCGGGGCTATAGGGGTGCGGGGCTATAGGGGTGCGGGGCTATAGGGGTGCGGGTCTTTATGTGGAATTACACCATTTAAATATTATACAGCTCAATACACATTTATTTGGGTATATATGCGTGTGCGCATACATATACTTCAGCCAAACCGGAGTATGGGAAAGAAGATGTCAGCCTTGGCCTGGTGAAGACCCTGCGTCAGGGAAGTGAAACGCTGGGATTTGGGCTTTTTTGATCCCTCTCTTGCGATGTTGCTGTATTTTCTTTTTCCGTGCCCCGGTTTGGGTAACGTACACATTCGTACCATTGTTATGTTGCACACGCCGCTGCTTTATTATTGGTGGCGCGCGCACACGCATCACCCCAGTTTAACACAGGCTGCAGGTGCAGTTCTGATGGGTGCGTCTCCTGGGCAAGGAGATGTCGCATTGTCACATTAAGCACGTGTGCGGGAGGCAGAGTACCCACAGACACAGAGCAGTGGGTATCTGGGCACAGCCAGCTCTGCCACTCTGCAGGGCGAGCCAGCCAAGGAATGGATTGAAGCTGGAGACCTCTACAGCAGCGGCGGGCAATACCAGTCCGCAAAGGCCACGTTTTCAGGATATCCCTGCTTCAGCACAGGTGGTGCAGTTGAAGCCACCTGTGCTGAAGCAGGGATATCCTGAAAACCTGACCTGTTGGTGGCCCTTGAGGACTGGAGTTGGCCACTCCTGCCCTACAGCATGTCCCTCTCCTCTGACAAAGCCACTGTATGGGTTACAGGTCCTTTCAGCCTAACTTTTTACCAGCGCTCGCCCCTCAGCATTACCAGGACCCGTCACTGCGCACCCGTCACTGCGCACCCGTCACTGCGCACCCGTCACTGCGCACCCATCTTGGCAACAACAAGCCAGTCGCCCCGGAGAGGAACCCCCTCTCTCTCCTACAGTGCGATTACTACACAGCAGCTGCGCTGGCGTCAGTAGAACGTCCCAAGAAAGACTATTACGCTGGAAAGAATGACTCAGCCTGCCATTAAAAACCACCCTGTGACGTCACCCCGAGGCTGCTGGGTCAGGAGAAGATGCCACGGGCTGGGTCAGGAGAAGAAGCCACGGGCTGGGTCAGGAGAAGCCACGGGCTGGGTCAGGAGAAGATGCCACGGGCTGGGTCAGGAGAAGATGCCACGGGCTGGGTCAGGAGAAGATGCCACGGGCTGGGTCAGGAGAAGATGCCACGGGCTGGGTCAGGAGAAGATGCCACGGGCTGGGTCAGGAGAAGATGCCACGGGCTGGGTCAGGAGAAGATGCCACGGGCTGGGTCAGGAGAAGATGCCACGGGCTGGGTCAGGAGAAGATGCCACGGGCTGGGTCAGGAGAAGAAGCCACGGGCTGGGTCAGGAGAAGATGCCACGGGCTGGGTCAGGAGAAGCCACGGGCTGGGTCAGAAGAAGATGCCACGGGCTGGGTCAGGAGAAGATGCCACGGGCTGGGTCAGGAGAAGCCACAGGCTGGGTCAGGAGAAGAAGCCACGGGCTGGGTCAGGAGAAGATGCCACGGGCTGGGCCAGGAGAAGATGCCACGGGCTGGGTCAGGAGAAGATGCCACGGGCTACAGCTGGTCAATTAACAAGCGTGATCTTAAAACGGAGCAACCCCACGGAGATATAGGGCGATGGAAGGGCCGGCGATCGTATGTCCGTGGCACACACAAAGACCAGGGAGGCCGGGTTACACGGGGGCGGGGGACATTACTGCGGCCCCCCTCCAATGTGCTCTTATCCCAACAGATAGAGCAATACAGAGTATGGGCATTTCATGCTTTATGGGGGGTAACAGAATAAAGATTGCAGGCGTGGGGCAGCTTGGCGGAAAATAGCCCCTAGAAATTCAATGTCCGCCAACTAGTCCAGGGGCGGGCAACTCCAGTCCTCAAGGGCCACCAGCAGATCAGGGTTTACGGATATCCCGGCTTCAGCACAGGTGGCTCAATCAGTGGCTCAGTCTGTGCTGAAGCAGGGATATCCTTGAAACCTGCCTGTGTGTGGCCCTTTAGGACTGGAGTTGCCCGCCCCAGGACAGGAAGCCAAACTGAACGCCATAGGGCGTCCGGTCTCTATAAACATACCCCTCGGATCCCAGCACAGAGAGCGCCCCCCTTACCGTACTCTCCGAAGCGCAGCGAATCCCACTGGCCCCACTCCACCACGCAGCTCACCACCCGAACCCCGGCATAGATCAGCAGCATGCCCAGCGTGGCGTCCAGGAGGAAGTTAATGAGGTACCTGGCAGGGGAGACAACATGCGGGCTGAGGTGTGGCGTGTGCCCGCTCCTACTGCCCATCGTGGCAACCATTGCTGTTTCTGGGGCCACGCTGTATCCCACGTTTATCCAGAATATATGGAGGATTGTCATGGCAACGGGCCTGGCCAACGCCAGTCCTCAAAGGGCCACCATCAGGTGAGGGTTTAAGGTTATCCCAGCTTCAGCACAGGTGGCTCAATCATTGACTGCACCACCTGTGCTGAAGCAGGGACCGATTGAGCCACCTGTGCTGAAGCCGGGATATCTTTAAGCCCTGGCCTGTTGGTGGCCCTTTGAGGACTGGAGTCGGCCACTCTTGGTCATAAAGGAATGTGATTAACGCGCAGTTCCCACTACACGCCAGCTGATGGCGCTGCCACCCAAGAGGCGCCTGTCCTGTTAAAGCCGCAACCGAGCCCCCAAATTATCTATATAGTCTGTCTTTTAACTGACTGGGGGAGCTCGTCCCCTGACCTCCGTGGACCCCCAGATTAAAGATTTGTGGAGTTTTTGGTGCCACGGATAGAAAGTCACCACGCCCTCTCCCGGTGACACTGCAACTTTACAAAAAAATGGCTCTACGAATACAATGATACATACCCGACAGCGGCCCCCTCTGCTCACACAGAGCCCGTTACCCACAGTATATGTGGGAACACAGATTTACTCCCTGTGATCACCTCCCTATCCCATTATATACCGCCCACATCTTGGAAAGGCCATTCCTGCCCCTGACAACAACCCCATTAGGGCCCCTCCTCCCCCCCTTCCCCGGAATACACAGCGGTGGGTCTTTACGCCCCTAGCGGCTGCGGGGGGCTTACAGTGAGCAGGGATCCTCCCCCGTGAGGTCAGACAGATAGACGTTTGCAAAGTGGATAAACAGCATCCCGATCGCCTGCTTCGAGGTGTCCAGAAACCTGTGCAGAGGGGGGAAGCAGATGGAGATGCGGTGAACACTCATCCCGCCGCTGGAGAAGATTTTAGTCTCGGGGGAGCAGACAGTCACTGGGAAGTCAGACCCCGCGGGCAGCGAAACGTCTAAAAAAATAAATATGCAGGCACTTCATTGGCTCCCTAGAAAAGTGGCAGAAACAGCGGCATCCCGTCCGAACGGCCATTTTATAAACCCCCAATAAATAAACACAAGCAAATAATCTCTATTACATTGCTGTGCCCAGCTGGCAGTGAAGGGATCTGGTCGGGTCTTGCGCTCTTATGTGCGATGGTAAAATGCATTTGCTTAGAGATCCCTGGAGACTCTCTCTCCATTTATGAGCCATTAAAACCTGGTTAGGCGCCGAACAGGCTTCCTGCACGATCCCGGCATGATCCGCCCCCAGATTCCCCTCTGAGATTATCCTGCATTAGCGCCCTGCGTTTTCTGTGAACTGCAACGGCTAAATACGCAGCCTTCCCAAGGACACGCACAGGGAACACCCTACCCCCCACAAACAGGGCGAGTGATGAGTGAGAAGAGAAAGGATGCGTTGAAATGTCCACGTGAAACATTACGACACTGAAGGTGCAGAGAGAAAGGAAGCACAGCCAGGGGAACCCTGCAGTGTACCTCCAATGTCTTCCCAATTCAGTAGCAGGGAGAAAGGAAGCACAGCCAGGGGAACCCTGCAGTGTACCTCCAATGTCTTCCCAATTCAGTAGCAGGGAGAAAGGAAGCACAGCCAGGGGAACCCTGCAGTGTACCTCCAATGTCTTCCCATTTCAGTAGCAGGGAGAAAGGAAGCACAGCCAGGGGAACCCTGCAGTGTACCTCCAATGTCTTCCCATTTCAGTAACAGGGAGAAAGGAAGCACAGCCAGGGGAACCCTGCAGTGTACCTCCAATGTCTTCCCAATTCAGTAGCAGGGAGAAAGGAAGCACAGCCAGGGGAACCCTGCAGTGTACCTCCAATGTCTTCCCAATTCAGTAGCAGGGAGAAAGGAAGCACAGCCAGGGGAACCCTGCAGTGTACCTCCAATGTCTTCCCATTTCAGTAGCAGGGAGAAAGGAAGCACAGCCAGGGGAACCCTGCAGTGTACCTCCAATGTCTTCCCATTTCAGTAACAGGGAGAAAGGAAGCACAGCCAGGGGAACCCTGCAGTGTACCTCCAATGTCTTCCCATTTCAGTAGCAGGGAGAAAGGAAGCACAGCCAGGGGAACCCTGCAGTGTACCTCCAATGTCTTCCCATTTCAGTAGCAGGGAGAAAGGAAGCACAGCCAGGGGAACCCTGCAGTGTACCTCCAATGTCTTCCCATTTCAGTAGCAGGGAGAAAGGAAGCACAGCCAGGGGAACCCTGCAGTGTACCTCCAATGTCTTCCCAATTCAGTAGCAGCGAGAAAGGAAGCACAGCCAGGGGAACCCTGCAGTGTACCTCCAATGTCTTCCCAATTCAGTAGCAGGGAGAAAGGAAGCACAGCCAGGGGAACCCTGCAGTGTACCTCCAATGTCTTCCCATTTCAGTAGCAGAGAAGAGGCACTCCGCAGGTTACAGGCTGGCAGTGGCTTAGTGTCACCGGGGGAATGCCGCTATAACCCTTTCCCCCCGCGCTATGCGGACCTGCGTTTCAGGAACCACAGTGCGCAGGGACAAGGGGATCGCAGCGTTCCTGTATCAGCGCTCCGGTAACCATCGCTGCCAGTCTGTGACATGGAGGAGCAACACTGAGGGACGTGTGAGCACATTGTGACTTGTACTTACATTAAAAACATTGCAAATATACTACACCAAACAGAGGTTCCCAGCCGTCCCTACACTGTGCTCCCCCGGACAGAAAATATTTGTTCTCCTAAATAATAAATCTTATTGCTGTCGCTAACAGTGCGTGACAGATCCCAGGCAGTATATAGTGTCCTGAGTGCGTGGGGGAGGGGGGGAACACACACTTAATAATTCCCCCAAACTTCCCCTCGGTGCATGCAGGCAGCATGGGGGGGTGAGGGGGGGAACGTTTAGCCGTCACTCACTGCGGGAGCTTCCAAAGTCACGTCCCACAATGCCTTGCTGCTGTGGATGCAAAGCATTGTGGGGAGCGACTCCGGAATCTCCTGCTCTAAATGACAGCGATACTCCCCATGCTAAGGGGCGTCACTGCGATGCACTGTCCCCCACACAGGGACAGGGAGCCGACATTAGAGGGTTCATTTAACCCCTTGGAATCCCCCCACGCACCCCTGTTGGGAATCCCGGTAATAAACGAGCTCTCTGGAAGCAGCGCGGGAAGGTCTCGGAACCAACACGTCTGGACTTTAAAATCCGGGAGGGAGGGGGGGGGGGGTCTGTTTTCACATACATCCTTTAAGAGGTCTACATTTACTATTTAATATTTATATATTGTATTATTTTGCAACCCAGGGGAATGCCACTGACACTTCCTCGCACCGACACCTAGATCTAACGCTTACGTGAACTTTAAACATAAGAAAATAAAGCGACTATCAGATTGCAGGCAGGGACTCCTCTTCCGAAATGTTACTTTTATGTCTAAAGCACTTATTCCCATGATCTGTTATTTATATTATCTGTTATTTATTTGATTACCACGTGTATTACTACTGTGAGGCGCTATGTACATTAATGGCGCTATATAAATAAAGACATACAATACAATACAATACAATACAATTGCAAAACGTTGTCATTAGAAGAACCCCTCATCCTATAAAGCAGCAATCCCCCACCCCCCCAATCCCCGACCCCCCCAATCCCCCCAATCCCGGTTACTTGTATTCCGGATTAGCACCGGACTTTCACCAGAACCGCACTACTTTCAGCTCCCGGGCCACCCCGGGTTACCGAGATACTTCCTGGTTTTTAAAGGGCAATTAAATGAGCGTCCAATAGGAAGACGATGATGAGGCTAATGCCTATTTGCCAGAGATCTGGTGGCCATTTTATATCCCCTGGGGGAGGATTTAAACCCTGTAACTTCACTGGTAAGTATCTTCTGGAAAAGAGGGGTACCCGGAGCGGACAATAATGGGGTTCAGCGCGGGGGAACACCAGGCTCCTAAAGCTGTACAAATAGAGAGGGTGAAATAGTAGGGGGTCGCTGCTGTGTGTTATGCACACAGGGCAGGGGGGCAACTCCAGTCCTCAGGGGACACCAACAGGGCAGGTTTTTAGGATATCCCAGCTTCAGCACTGGTGGCTCAATCAGAGGCTCAGTCAAAGACTAAGCCTTTGAGCCACCTGTGCTGAAGCAGGGACTGATTGAGCCACCTGTGCTGAAGGGATATCCTGAAATCCTGACCTGTTGGTGGCCCTTGAAGACTGGAGTTGGCCGCCCCTGGTGTTGGGGAATAGAAAGTTACGTCCCCCCGTACACTGCCAGACAGCAGGGTGGAGGGGGGGAGGGGGGTGCGGCCTCTCTGGCAGGGAAAGGGTTCTTACCAGATTCTCCACGGGCGCCGCTCGTGTTTCGGTTCTCGTAAGCGCTTCACTGAAACACAAGAACAGGGACAGGCGGTCAGTGGGGGACAGGCGGTCAGTGGGGGACAGGCGGTCAGTGGGGGACAGGCGGTCAGTGGGGGACAGGCGGTCGGGGGGGGACAGGCGGTCGGGGGGGGACAGGCGGTCGGGGGGGGACAGGCGGTCGGGGGGGGACAGGCGGTCGGGGGGGGACAGGCGGTCGGGGGGGGACAGGCGGTCGGGGGGGGACAGGCGGTCGGGGGGGGACAGGCGGTCGGGGGGGGACAGGCGGTCGGGGGGGGACAGGCGGTCGGGGGGGACAGGCGGTCGGGGGGGGGACAGGCGGTCGGGGGGGGACAGGCGGTCGGGGGGGGACAGGCGGTCGGGGGGGGACAGGCGGTCAGTGGGGGACAGGCGGTCAGTGGGGGACAGGCGGTCAGTGGGGGACAGGCGGTCAGTGGGGGACAGGCGGTCAGTGGGGGACAGGCAGACTCCGCTTCCTCAGAAAGTACGCTCGCAGAACATGGCGTTGCAGGCACTCAGGGGGTTACGCTCTGGAGCAGCGATTCCCAAAATGGGGTTCATGAGGTGCCTCCAAGGGGTTTGTCCCCCCAAAACCTGTAATGGCGACTCCCAGGCATGAACCCGTGTGGGGACTTGGTAAGGATTCATACTGCACCTTAGTGGGGGGTTACCACTGTCACTTGCAGCAGGGACGGGCTGCAGACCTGTGACACATGGAGCTGTGCTCACAACGTGGGGTTTGCATGTGTTGTATAGTAGAGGTTGTGTCATTCTTTTTTAGTCACAACTAGCTGAGAGCCCCGGCGTTGCCCGGGATGTTTGTGGGGTGGGGGTGGCATTTGGGTAGGGAGTGGTCCACGCGGCACAGGACAGTGCGCGGTGGTACTGCTGATGGTGATTGTATAGGGGTGCTGATGATTTGGGAGGGTTTAGTGCCGATATGTGGGTGCCGATGTGGGGCTGCTGAAGGTGCCGATGTGGGGGTGCTGAAGGTGCCGATGTGGGGGTGCTGAAGGTGCCGATGTGGGGGTGCTGAAGGTGCCGATGTGGGGGTGCTGAAGGTGCCGATGTGGGGGTGCTGAAGGTGCCGATGTGGGGGTGCTGAAGGTGCCGATGTGGGGCTGCTGAAGGTGCCGATGTGGGGGTGCTGAAGGTGCCGATGTGGGGGTGCTGAAGGTGCCGATGTGGGGGTGCTGAAGGTGCCGATGTGGGGCTGCTGAAGGTGCCGATGTGGGGGTGCTGAAGGTGCCGATGTGGGGGTGCTGAAGGTGCCGATGTGGGGCTGCTGAAGGTGCCGATGTGGGGGTGCTGAAGGTGCCGATGTGGGGGTGCTGAAGGTGCCGATGTGGGGGTGCTGAAGGTGCTGATGTGGGGGTGCTGAAGGTGCTGATGTGGGGGTGCTGAAGGTGCTGATGGGGGCAAGGGATACCGGGGGCAGGAGATACCAGGGTAGTGATGTGGGGGTGTTGGGGATTGCAGGGTGCTGATGTGGGGGTGCTGTTGGTGCTGGTGTGGGGGGATCTGGGGATACAGCGGTAGTTACACCTCCAGGATGCGGTCTCCCTTGCGGATCCCAGCCCGGCCGGCAGCTCCACCGGGCAGCACGGCGCTGACATGTTGCAGCGGTGCGGACAGCTCCCTGTTACTGGTTCGCAGCTGGCCGCCCTCGCTCACCTGGCCCCGCACGTTAAACCCGTACCCGGACTTAACGATGCGGACTACCCGTGGGCCCTGGCCCTCACCGCCCCCGTTCCGCTGACTGGAGTGAATCTCTTCCCCGTCCTCATCCGCCATCTTTACCAGGGGAGGAGCAGCCAGGCGGGACGGGTCATGGGAGCGGCGCATCACCCGCCACAGGGGAAGCTGGGGGATGTAGTCCGGCGACGGCTGTCAGTGTGTGCAGTTCCAGGGGGACTGCCACAGCCGTGCCAACTCTCCCCCCCCCCCCCCCCCGCGCCCATGTCCCGCAGCGCACGGGCAACCAGGGTTAAGGGCGCCGCGAGGGGGGAGGGCGCGCAGAGGGGGAAGGTAGCGGCCAAGGGTAACGGACCGCGCGATAAGGGGGAGCCGGCGAGTGAGCTGCGGGTGAGGGGGTGCCGGCGTGTGAGCTGGGGGGAGGTGTGACGTGGGACCGGAGGGGCGGACGGTGTGAGTAGTGTACAGGGGTGAGGGTAGGTGTGGTCAGTTGGGTAGGTGTGGTCAGAGAACCACACAGGTCAATGAGAGGCATGCGGGTGCGGGGCCGAGCCACGGAGCAATCTGATTGGCAAGAGGCTGAGTGACAGACCAACGGACCAATCAGATTGCCCATAAGAACAGCAAACATACAACGTTTTCAATTATAGAACAGCAAACATACAACGTTTTCAATTATATAGATATAGATAGATAGATAGATAGATAGATAGATAGATAGAGATAAAACTTAGTTTGCGTCTGCTTTTAACAAATACAAACTAGGAAAGTCCCTGCTCGGACTGTGCGTACACCGCAGGGAGACGGGAAACTCGTACTCTGTACTGTGCGTACACCGCAGGGAGACGGGAAACTCGTACTCTGTACTGTGCGTACACCGAAGGGAGACAGGAAACTCGTACTCTGTACTGTGCGTACACCGCGGGGAGACGGGAAACTCGTACTCTGTACTGTGCGTACACCGCAGGGAGACGGGAAACTCGTACTCTGTACTGTGCGTACACCGCAGGGAGACGGGAAACTCGTACTCTGTACTGTGCGTACACCGAAGGGAGACAGGAAACTCGTACTCTGTACTGTGCGTACACCGCGGGGAGACGGGAAACTCGTACTCTGTACTGTGCGTACACCGCAGGGAGACGGGAAACTCGTACTCTGTACTGTGCGTACACCGCAGGGAGACGGGAAACTCGTACTCTGTACTGTGCGTACACCGAAGGGAGACAGGAAACTCGTACTCTGTACTGTGCGTACACCGCGGGGAGACGGGAAACACTCGTACTCTCTACTGTGCGTACACCGCAGGGAGACGGGAAACACTCGTACTCTCTACTGTGCGTACACCGCAGGGAGACGGGAAACACTCGTACTCTCTACTGTGCGTACACCGCAGGGAGACGGGAAACACTCGTACTCTCTACTGTGCGTACACCGCAGGGAGACGGGAAACACTCGTACTCTCTACTGTGCGTACACCGCGGGGAGACAGGAAACTCGTACTCTGTACTGTGCGTACACCGCGGGGAGACGGGAAACACTCGTACTCTGTACTGTGCGTACACCGCAGGGAGACGGGAAACACTCGTACTCTCTACTGTGCGTACACCGCGGGGAGACAGGAAACTCGTACTCTGTACTGTGCGTACACCGCGGGGAGACGGGAAACACTCGTACTCTCTACTGTGCGTACACCGCGGGGAGACGGGAAACACTCGTACTCTCTACTGTGCGTACACCGCAGGGAGACGGGAAACTCGTACTCTCTACTGTGCGTACACCGCAGGGAGACGGGAAACTCGTACTCTCTACTGTGCGTACACCGCGGGGAGACAGGAAACTCGTACTCTGTACTGTGCGTACACCGCAGGGAGACGGGAAACACTCGTACTCTGTACTGTGCGTACACCGCGGGGAGACAGGAAACTCGTACTCTGTACTGTGCGTACACCGCAGGGAGACGGGAAACACTCGTACTCTCTACTGTGCGTACACCGAAGGGAGACGGGAAACACTCGTACTCTCTACTGTGCGTACACCGCAGGGAGACGGGAAACACTCGTACTCTCTACTGTGCGTACACCGCGGGGAGACAGGAAACTCGTACTCTGTACTGTGCGTACACCGCAGGGAGACGGGAAACACTCGTACTCTCTACTGTGCGTACACCGCAGGGAGACGGGAAACTCGTACTCTGTACTGTGCGTACACCGCGGGGAGACGGGAAACACTCGTACTCTCTACTGTGCGTACACCGCGGGGAGACGGGAAACACTCGTACGCTGTACTGTGCGTACACCGCGGGGAGACGGGAAACACTCGTACTCTCTACTGTGCGTACACCGCAGGGAGACGGGAAACTCGTACTCTACTGTGCGTACACCGCAGGGAGACGGGAAACTCGTACTCTCTACTGTGCGTACACCGCGGGGAGACAGGAAACTCGTACTCTGTACTGTGCGTACACCGCAGGGAGACGGGAAACACTCGTACTCTGTACTGTGCGTACACCGCGGGGAGACAGGAAACTCGTACTCTGTACTGTGCGTACACCGCGGGGAGACAGGAAACACTCGTACTCTCTACTGTGCGTACACCGCAGGGAGACGGGAAACACTCGTACTCTGTACTGTGCGTACACCGCAGGGAGACGGGAAACACTCGTACTCTCTACTGTGCGTACACCGCGGGGAGACAGGAAACTCGTACTCTGTACTGTGCGTACACCGCAGGGAGACGGGAAACACTCGTACTCTCTACTGTGCGTACACCGAAGGGAGACGGGAAACACTCGTACTCTCTACTGTGCGTACACCGCAGGGAGACGGGAAACACTCGTACTCTCTACTGTGCGTACACCGCGGGGAGACAGGAAACTCGTACTCTGTACTGTGCGTACACCGCAGGGAGACGGGAAACACTCGTACTCTCTACTGTGCGTACACCGCAGGGAGACGGGAAACTCGTACTCTGTACTGTGCGTACACCGCGGGGAGACGGGAAACACTCGTACTCTCTACTGTGCGTACACCGCGGGGAGACGGGAAACACTCGTACGCTGTACTGTGCGTACACCGCGGGGAGACGGGAAACACTCGTACTCTCTACTGTGCGTACACCGCAGGGAGACGGGAAACACTCGTACTCTCTACTGTGCGTACACCGCAGGGAGACGGGAAACACTCGTACTCTCTACTGTGCGTACACCGCAGGGAGACGGGAAACACTCGTACTCTCTACTGTGCGTACACCGCAGGGAGACGGGAAACACTCGTACTCTCTACTGTGCGTACACCGCGGGGAGACAGGAAACTCGTACTCTGTACTGTGCGTACACCGCGGGGAGACGGGAAACACTCGTACTCTGTACTGTGCGTACACCGCAGGGAGACGGGAAACACTCGTACTCTCTACTGTGCGTACACCGCGGGGAGACAGGAAACTCGTACTCTGTACTGTGCGTACACCGCAGGGAGACGGGAAACACTCGTACTCTCTACTGTGCGTACACCGAAGGGAGACGGGAAACACTCGTACTCTACTGTGCGTACACCGCAGGGAGACGGGAAACACTCGTACTCTCTACTGTGCGTACACCGCGGGGAGACGGGAAACTCGTACTCTGTACTGTGCGTACACCGCGGGGAGACGGGAAACACTCGTACTCTCTACTGTGCGTACACCGCGGGGAGACGGGAAACACTCGTACTCTCTACTGTGCGTACACCGCAGGGAGACGGGAAACTCGTACTCTCTACTGTGCGTACACCGCAGGGAGACGGGAAACTCGTACTCTCTACTGTGCGTACACCGCGGGGAGACAGGAAACTCGTACTCTGTACTGTGCGTACACCGCAGGGAGACGGGAAACACTCGTACTCTGTACTGTGCGTACACCGCGGGGAGACAGGAAACTCGTACTCTGTACTGTGCGTACACCGCAGGGAGACGGGAAACACTCGTACTCTCTACTGTGCGTACACCGAAGGGAGACGGGAAACACTCGTACTCTCTACTGTGCGTACACCGCAGGGAGACGGGAAACACTCGTACTCTCTACTGTGCGTACACCGCGGGGAGACAGGAAACTCGTACTCTGTACTGTGCGTACACCGCAGGGAGACGGGAAACACTCGTACTCTCTACTGTGCGTACACCGCAGGGAGACGGGAAACTCGTACTCTGTACTGTGCGTACACCGCGGGGAGACGGGAAACACTCGTACTCTCTACTGTGCGTACACCGCGGGGAGACGGGAAACACTCGTACGCTGTACTGTGCGTACACCGCGGGGAGACGGGAAACACTCGTACTCTCTACTGTGCGTACACCGCAGGGAGACGGGAAACTCGTACTCTCTACTGTGCGTACACCGCAGGGAGACGGGAAACTCGTACTCTCTACTGTGCGTACACCGCGGGGAGACAGGAAACTCGTACTCTGTACTGTGCGTACACCGCAGGGAGACGGGAAACACTCGTACTCTGTACTGTGCGTACACCGCGGGGAGACAGGAAACTCGTACTCTGTACTGTGCGTACACCGCGGGGAGACAGGAAACACTCGTACTCTCTACTGTGCGTACACCGCAGGGAGACGGGAAACACTCGTACTCTGTACTGTGCGTACACCGCAGGGAGACGGGAAACAATCGTACTCTCTACTGTGCGTACACCGCGGGGAGACAGGAAACTCGTACTCTGTACTGTGCGTACACCGCAGGGAGACGGGAAACACTCGTACTCTCTACTGTGCGTACACCGAAGGGAGACGGGAAACACTCGTACTCTCTACTGTGCGTACACCGCAGGGAGACGGGAAACACTCGTACTCTCTACTGTGCGTACACCGCGGGGAGACAGGAAACTCGTACTCTGTACTGTGCGTACACCGCAGGGAGACGGGAAACACTCGTACTCTCTACTGTGCGTACACCGCAGGGAGACGGGAAACTCGTACTCTGTACTGTGCGTACACCGCGGGGAGACGGGAAACACTCGTACTCTCTACTGTGCGTACACCGCGGGGAGACGGGAAACACTCGTACGCTGTACTGTGCGTACACCGCGGGGAGACGGGAAACACTCGTACTCTCTACTGTGCGTACACCGCAGGGAGACGGGAAACTCGTACTCTCTACTGTGCGTACACCGCAGGGAGACGGGAAACTCGTACTCTCTACTGTGCGTACACCGCGGGGAGACAGGAAACTCGTACTCTGTACTGTGCGTACACCGCAGGGAGACGGGAAACTCGTACTCTGTACTGTGCGTACACCGCGGGGAGACAGGAAACTCGTACTCTGTACTGTGCGTACACCGCGGGGAGACAGGAAACTCGTACTCTGTACTGTGCGTACACCGCAGGGAGACGGGAAACACTCGTACTCTCTACTGTGCGTACACCGCAGGGAGACGGGAAACACTCGTACTCTCTACTGTGCGTACACCGCGGGGAGACGGGAAACACTCGTACTCTGTACTGTGCGTACACCGCAGGGAGACTGGAAACTGGTAGTAATCGGGTACCCCCATTTTCCCTTTATTTTGCCTGGCTCTGGGAAGGAACGCACATACGGAGGAGTTTCCGATGCGCATTGGCGACGCCGCACGTTAAGGAGAATTTAAGTATACAGCAACTGTGAGTGCTTTATTTTCCCCAGGCGGGGTGTTCCACGGCAGGCGGGGTGTTCCACGGCAGGCGGGGTGTTCCACGGCAGGCGGGGTGTTCCACGGCAGGCGGGGTGTTCCACGGCAGGCGGGGTGTTCCACGGCAGGCGGGGTGTTCCACGGCAGGCGGGGTGTTCCACGGCAGGCGGGGTGTTCCACGGCAGGCGGGGTGTTCCACGGCAGGCGGGGTGTTCCACGGCAGGCGGGGTGTTCCACGGCAGGCGGGGTGTTCCACGGCCAGCGTGGCTACCGGTTGTTCACCTGGGGTAGTTGCGGGAGAGGTTCGCATCGGGGACTCACTTTATCAGCGGGTCTCGGATTGCCTTCTCGCCCTCCCCCTATACCGCAGACGCGCGTGCCGCCAAACCCCGCATCAGTTTCCGGAGATTCATACTCCCCTGGATACGGGATTTGTATACGGCTGTATACAGCTGCGTTGGCTTTTATACATGTGGAGATACTCCGCTGTTTGGTTACAGTAGCACCGGTTACAGGACTTTCTATTTACTGCGTCCAGTTTAGTATAAAACCGGTTATCGCTGCTGGAAACGCCCTCATGTTCTCTAGAATACAGTTACCCACTAATCCGACCCGATGTGCTGAACCCGTTACCTGCCAGGGAATCGCCCGCCCCCCCGCTCACCTCCCAAGCAATCCTGCATGGAATGGGGGAAACTACATATACTGTACATGCACAGCAGCACATATGCACCCAGACACAGAAATATTAACCCCTGCAGTGCCTGCCCGGCATGCAAGACATGGGAGGGAGAGGAGAGAAAGTGTGTAAGCGTTTTGTAAAGTAACGATGTGGCCAGCATTATTTAAACAATTAACAGTGCAATCTCACAGGAAACGATCAATGACGTGTTAAACCCAACAAGAACAGGGAATTTCAAAGACTGAAAACGCTGGGGCCTATAGATGCGGCGGCGCAAACCGCTTTTTCGGACGCACGGAAATCTAATTTTAATTTGGAATGCATGTCAAAATATATATAATTATTGATTTAGCCATTAAAACGAGGCACAAAAATCCAACGCGTTTCACGCCCACACGACTGATAAAGCGCCGTGTGCGCGTGAAACACGGTCGATTTTTGTGCCACGTTTTAATGGCTAAATCAATAAATCTATATATATGACTGCCACGCTTTAGCCCGCCCTGTTGCGGCTGTGCGCTTCTTTTTATTCATCTCCCGGTGGAATGACATCGCTACGTATAAACCAATCGTGTATTTCACGCAGCATGGGAGGTTTCATCACACAGGGTAACAAAACCCAATACACTCACAGTATGGCCGGGACAAATATCACACTAAATGCACATTTACCAACACTAGTTCTAATCACACACGCATAATTCGGTTTTAATTTCAATGATATCACAGGCATTCAATACCAAGCAATGTGTCAAATTTCATTTCAAAACAACCGACGATTCAGCCCGAGTGTGATGGTTTGTACCTCATTTTAGCACTAAAAGTGACGCACACAAAATGTTGAAATATGATCTTAGTATATACTGTAGGCCCCAACGTGTATATAACAACTTTATTTCCTATAGTGATTTTCTCCCAACGGGAAACAAAACTGCGTCACAATTACAGTATAGCGCGCGGTACGCAGCACGTAGGAATGTTACAGACACAGGTCCCTGCCCCGTGGAGCTTACACTCTATGCTTTTGGTGCCTGAGGCGCAGGGAGATAAAGTGACATGCCAAGGTCACAAGGGGCCGACACCGGGAATTGAACCAGAGTCCCCTGCTTCTCACACTGTGGTTATAGTCCGTGTCTTTACTCACTGAGCCGCTCCTTCTATAGTGGCAGTACTTCATTACTGAGCAGCTCCTTCTATAGTAACAGTATTTCATTGTGTTATCACCGCTCTGCGTGCACATACTATGGATTTTAGCATAGCTCATTGTATATATGGGTCATTAAAAAAAAAGGGGGTCCATTTTTACACCCTCCCATTGCCCCCTTTTGTCCAGCTGAGGAGGAGATGGTACAACCCAACGGCAACATTAACCCCGCAGGGAAACTGAAGGTTAAGGGGTCATCACCCGAGCCAAATGCTCGCATTTCCACACCCTAAATAATTGAGTGACCTCTGGCAGTATTATCAGTGTGGCAAACCCGCCCTTCTAAAGGATTCCCGTTACCAAGATGGAAATACAGCCTCCATCGTATACCACAGCAAAGCTGCAACCCAACATTCGCTCAAATAAAATGGCGCTCGAATGGTTTCCCGTGCGTACGCTCTGCGCAGAGTATTCAGCCCGTAATGCCGCGCTCGCCTAAAGAACGGAGAAAGTGTAGGACTCCAAAACCAGCAGTGGTAGAAAATGGATTTAAACTCCAACATCTCGCTCCAACGCAGCCGACTTCTCTCTTGAAAACGGTCATCTGCGCCGAACCCAAACGCTGAATGCACTGTGCACGGAGGAATGATTTTGGGGTGCTGGGCTCTCTCTTCATCTAGATATTCGGGAGACTTCCATCTGAGCCCAGCACCCGCTGGTATTCTGTTACACAGAGTGAGCCTGCGTAGCTGTTTTTTGAAGCTCTAACCTAAAATACATAGTGTAGCTAGATTTTTGGGGTTCAAAAGGTCACTTCTTCACTTAAGAAGCCATTTAAAGGGTTAATTTTGCATGCTCTGTGAAAATGCAGAGACAGGTGCAAAATGAAACATCTTTTCTTGGTGCCGGTGGGAGTACACGGGACCGGGGACAGGATCGCTGACCACGGATATATAACCGTCAGTAAGGAATATATGCTTCGTGCCTGGTTATAACAAATGTGTCTCCATACTAACCAGCCTGAAACGTACAGGTTCATTTACAGTCTGAAAACGCCGTGCCTGAGAGAAATGACCTCGGGGCAGATGGGAAACAACTAACCAGAAAGAATGCCCTCCCCCTGTAACCCGTATATATCTAATGCCCTCCCCCTGTAACCCGTATATATCTAATGCCCTCCCCCTGTAACCCGTATATATCTAATGCCCTCCACCTGTAACCCGTATATATCTAATGCCCTCCACCTGTAACCCGTATATATCTAATGCCCTCCACCTGTAACCCGTATATATCTAATGCCCTCCACCTGTAACCCGTATATATCTAATGCCCTCCACCTGTAACCCGTATATATCTAATGCCCTCCACCTGTAACCCGTATATATCTAATGCCCTCCCCCTGTAACCCGTATATATCTAATGCCCTCCACCTGTAACCCGTATATATCTAATGCCCTCCACCTGTAACCCGTATATATCTAATGCCCTCCACCTGTAACCCGTATATATCTAATGCCCTCCACCTGTAACCCGTATATATCTAATGCCCTCCACCTGTAACCCGTATATATCTTATGCCCTCCACCTGTAACCCGTATATATCTAATGCCCTCCACCTGTAACCCGTATATATCTAATGCCCTCCACCTGTAACCCGTATATATCTAATGCCCTCCACCTGTAACCCGTATATATCTTATGCCCTCCACCTGTAACCCGTATATATCTTATGCCCTCCACCTGTAACCCGTATATATCTTATACCCTCCACCTGTAACCCGTATATATCTTATGCCCTCCACCTGTAACCCGTATATATCTTATGCCCTCCACCTGTATATCTTATGCCCTTCACCTGTATATCTTATGCCCTCCACCTGTATATCTTATGCCCTCCACCTGTATATCTTATGCCCTCCACCTGTATATCTTATGCCCTCCACCTGTATATCTTATGCCCTCCACCTGTATATCTTATGCCCTCCACCTGTATATCTTATGCCCTCCACCTGTATATCTTATGCCCTCCACCTGTATATCTTATGCCCTCCACCTGTATATCTTATGCCCTCCACCTGAAACCCGTATATATCTATCTTATGCCCTCCACCTGTAACCCGTATATATATATCTTATGCCCTCCACCTGTAACCCGTATATATATCTTATGCCCTCCACCTGTAACCCGTATATATCTTATGCCCTCCACCTGTAACCCGTATATATCTTATGCCCTCCACCTGTAACCCGTATATATCTTATGCCCTCCACCTGTAACCCGTATATATCTTATGCCCTCCACCTGTAACCCGTATATCTTATGCCCTCCACCTGTAACCCGTATATCTTATGCCCTCCACCTGTATATCTTATGCCCTCCACCTGTATATCTTATGCCCTCCACCTGTATATCTTATGCCCTCCACCTGTATATCTTATGCCCTCCACCTGTATATCTTATGCCCTCCACCTGTATATCTTATGCCCTCCACCTGTATATCTTATGCCCCTCCACCTGTATATCTTATGCCCTCCACCTGTATATCTTATGCCCTCCACCTGTAACCTGTATATCTTATGCCCTCCACCTGTATATCTTATGCCCTCCACCTGTAACCTGTATATCTTATGCCCTCCACCTATAACCCGTATATCTTATGCCCTCCACCTGTATATCTTGTGCCCTCCACCTGTAACCCGTATATCTTATGCCCTCCACCTGTAACCCGTACATCTTATGCCCTCCACCTATAACCCGTATATTTTATGCCCTCCACCTATAACCCGTATATATCTTATGCCCTCCACTTATAACCTGTATATCTTATGCCCTCCACCTATAACCTGTATATCTTATGCCCTCCACCTATAACCCGGTTTCTTATGCTTTCCACCTATAACCCGTATTCCTGCTCAGGACTGGCTTGGTATTTATTGTAAAATGCCTCAAGAATAAACAGTTTGAACTGCAATAAACCTGTATGAGGATCTGTATTTTGACACAACAAGGATCTTATGGTATTTGAACAAATGAACACTCATTTTTTCATCTAGATATTCGGGAGACTTCCATCTGAGCCCAGCACCCGCTGGTATTCTGTTACACAGAGTGAGCCTGCGTAGCTCTTTTTTGAAGCTCTAACCTAAAATACATAGTGTAGCTAGATTTTTGGGGTTCAAAGGTCACTTCTTCACTTAAGAAGCCATTTAAAGGGTTAATTTTGCATGCTCTGTGAAAATGCAGAGACAGGTGCAAAATGAAACATGTTTTCTTGGTGCCGGTGGGAGTACACGGGACCGGGGACAGGATCGCTGACCACGGATATATAACCGTCAGTAAGGAATATATGCTTCGTGCCTGGTTATAACAAATGTGTCTCCATACTAACCAGCCTGAAACGTACAGGTTCATTTACAGTCTGAAAACGCCGTGCCTGAGAGAAATGACCTCGGGGCAGATGGGAAACAACTAACCAGAAAGAATGCCCTCCCCCTGTAACCCGTATATATATCTAATGCCCTCCACCTGTAACCCGTATATATCTAATGCCCTCCACCTGTAACCCTTATATATCTAATGCCCTCCACCTGTAACCCGTATATATCTAATGCCCTCCACCTGTAACCCGTATATATCTTATGCCCTCCCCCTGTAACCCGTATATATCTAATGCCCTCCACCTGTAACCCGTATATATCTTATGCCCTCCACCTGTAACCTGTATATATCTAATGCCCTCCACCTGTAACCCGTATATATCTTATGCCCTCCACCTGTAACCCTTATATATATCTAATGCCCTCCACCTGTAACCCGTATATATCTTATGCCCTCCACCTGTAACCCGTATATATCTAATGCCCTCCACCTGTAACCCGTATATATCTTATGCCCTCCACCTGTAACCCGTATATATCTAATGCCCTCCACCTGTAACCCGTATATATCTAATGCCCTCCACCTGTAACCCGTATATATCTAATGCCCTCCACCTGTAACCCGTATATATCTAATGCCCTCCACCTGTAACCCATATATATCTAATGCCCTCCACCTGTAACCCGTATATATCTAATGCCCTCCACCTGTAACCCGTATATATCTAATGCCCTCCACCTGTAACCCGTATATATCTTATGCCCTCCACCTGTAACCCGTATATATCTTATGCCCTCCACCTGTAACCCGTATATATCTAATGCCCTCCACCTGTAACCCGTATATATCTAATGCCCTCCACCCGTAACCCGTATATATCTAATGCCCTCCACCTGTAACCCGTATATATCTAATGCCCTCCACCTGTAACCCGTATATATCTAATGCCCTCTACCTGTAACCCGTATATATCTTATGCCCTCCACCTGTAACCCATATATATCTTATGCCCTCCACGTGTAACCCGTATATATCTAATGCCCTCCACCTGTAACCCGTATATATCTTATGCCCTCCACGTGTAACCCGTATATATCTTATGCCCTCCACGTGTAACCCGTATATACCTTATGCCCACCACGTGTAACCCATATATATCTTATGCCCTCCACGTGTAACCCGTATATATCTTATGCCCTCCACCTATAACCCGTATATATTTTGCTCTCCCCTATACCCTGTATATCTCATGCCCTCCACCTATAACCCGTATATATTTTGCTCTCCCCTATACCCTGTATATCTCATGCCCTCCTCCTGTAACCTGTATATCTTATGCCCTCCACCTGTAACCCGTATATCTTATGCCCTCCACCTATAACCCGTATATCTTATGCCCTCCACCTATAACCCGTATATCTTATGCCCTCCACCTATAACCTGTATATCCTATGCCCTCCACTTATAACCTGTATATCTTATGCCCTCCACCTATACCCTGTATATCTTATGCCCTCCACCTATACCCTGTATATCTTATGCTCTCCACCTATAACCTGTATTCCTGTTCAGGACTGGCTTGGTATTTATTGTAAAATGCCTCAAGAATAAACACTTTGATCTGCAATAAACCTGTATGAGGATCTGTATTTTCACACAACAAGGATCTTATGGTATTTGAACAAATGAACACTCATATTTTCAGAGCCAGGCGAGCAACTTCATTTAATTGCAGTTTAAATATACCAGCGGAGAGCTGTTAAACCAACGCAGTAAGAGGAATGCGAAAACATCGCGTGCATCCTATTACAAAGTCCTCATCTCCCTGCCCCGCAAACACCAACTTAGAATGTCAGCTCTATGGGCAGCAGGATCAGGGGCTAACATGAATGGGCACTATGTAAAGGCGTTACTAACTCAGCGGTGTGTATGGGGGATGTGACGTCCCCACCCAGCTGTGACTACAGTAACCCGCAGCCCCGCACAGAACTGCACCCTTTTAACAAGCAAACACCAGCTGCTTTTACAAGGGCAGACTTGGGGGGGAAAAACGTTGCAACGCAGCTCAATTTCAGCATTAACTCCTCCGGGGCCGCACTCCAGCAGCTGTTACCAAGCGGAAGTACACAACGAGAAGAATTGGAAGAGTCCTGCCCAAACAAGGCTAACCCCTTAATCCCTGCCGCTTTACATTTAACTCCCTAGCTGCCGGAAGAGACAGAAAATGCATTGCACTGTATTGCATCACAGCTGCATTCATTCTCAACCCCTTCCGGCTACATCTGCATCGCCCCAAAGGCGCACAGCCGAAGGTCAGCTATAGGCTGGGAGCCGTTTGCTAATGTTTATTGGTGTTAAAATTGCTCTATTTTAATGTGAGACTCACCAGCCCTTTATCCCCTGCACCCAATTTTCCAACTCTAACTGTCCATGAAATGTCTGTCTAACCCTGTTTTTTTAATGTAACCGTGTATTGTTATAACTCTGTGCCCAGGACATATACGTGAAAACGAGAGGTAACTCTCAGTGTATTACTGAATGGGAAAACATTTTATAAATAAATTGCACTGTCACCAGAACAGAAGAGACGTGCGACACGGAGTTACATGTGTCACGCAAAGAACATTCGAACCCGGTGTCTTGGGGTATCTGGTGCAAGGAAAAAAATAAATAAATGTATTTGACCTGCTGGTGGCCCTGGAGGGCTGGCGTTGAACCCCCCCCCCCCCCCTGGAGGGCTGTCGTTGCCCCCCCCCCCCCCCTGGAGGGCTGGCGTTGCCCCCCCCCCCCCCCCTGGAGGGCTGGCGCTGCCCCCCCCCCCCCCCCCAGGTATATAGAGATATATGTACAAAATTCTGTCACTTTTGCTAAAAGATTCTGGGGTTTGAGATGACTCATATGCAAAGAAACAGAACAACAACTGATCCCACCACAATCATATGTCAAATACCAGGCCCAAAAAAAGCCTTGTTACATTACTCCATGTTATGTCACCAGTGTACACAGCATTTTATGGTATATGGTATTTAACCTGCATGCAGAAACTATAAACACAAAAGGTAAAAATCGGAAGGGGAAATCTCAGGAGATTAACCTATGTACATAACCTCGGGGGTTATTATAGCTGTGTAACACACCCTTCCGCAAAGCTACACCACTATACACACACCTCAATATACAAGACCATAGAGTAAATCATTTTCTTCACCAAAGGCACAGCTCAGTCATATACATTTAAGGTCTTGCTACAATGACACACACACACACACACACACACACACACACACACGACTATTGACATCTTATGCTGAGGTTTATGTTTCGTCTCCCGATCAAAACATTGACCTGAGAATAAAGCACCGGCATATTCGCTCACCTACTGTCTCTGTAAGTCTCCCATCATACCAATTAGTTTGTAAGCTCTTCGGGGCAGTGATTTCCTTTCCTATTGTCTGACTTTGCTGCGCTTATTGTATTATAAATTCCCCGTACTGTATCCTTTGTGAAGCACCGAGTACACGCTTGGCGCTATATAAAAGATATACAATACAATATCCCGCAGTGCAGTATAATGGGGGTACAGAGTTATGTATATTACATAAACAGAATGACATGTAAATAAGGGCAGACACACAAACAGGAGGTAATGAGGCCCTGATCAGGGGAGCTAACAATCTAAAGGGAATAAGGAGCAATGTTGGGACAAGAGATAAAAAGTGGTTCCTCATTGTGGGGATGGAGTGTACATCAGGATTGAGTATGGTTTATATACACACACAGGATTCAGTTCATAGCAACGATATGTAAACACATACCTCTTGTTCCCTCTAGCAACATGCATATCTAGTAAGCCTATATATATATATATATATATATATATATATACACACACACATTCTGTGTGCAGTGATACACCCCCTGCGTGCGTGTGTATATTATATATACAGTACACACACACACTGTGTGTGCAGTGTACACCCCTGCGTGTGTGTATGTACACTGTGTGCAGTGGTACACGTACGTGTGTGTGTGTGTGTGTGTGTGTATACACATACACAGTGCAATGATACACCCCTGCGTGTCCCCCGGTGACACTCACACATGAGGATGCTGAAGGCCATCACCGCCAGCAGGCCCTGCAGGAAGATCCCGAAGCTGTCCATCAGGTCCCCGTTCCCGCACCCCGGGGGCGGTCCGGCGCTCCCCCCGAGGCCCAGGCTCCTGTTCCCGGTGCTCATCTCGGAGCCCCGCCCGCCCCACTGTGCCACCGTCACCGAGCCAGCTCGTGCCGGTCCCCGGCGGCCACCAGCGGACGGAAGCCTGGAGGGGCCGCGCTGACTGGGAAGGGACGCTGTGACGTCACCGGCGCGGGGACGGTGGGGCGTGACCTCAAGCAGGGCACGCGCCACGCCGCCGTTGCCAGGGAGTGTAGACAGGCAGTGGGAGGAGCCTGTCTCTAGGGGCGTTGCTTGTTACCAAGGACCTTGGTTTAAAGGGCCCTAGCCGCAGACACAGAGCACACGTGGCTCCTTTCTCTGCCCAATGACTTATTGCAGCCAGTGCTTGGATGGGAAGCTCTGCGGCCAAGGGACCGTCTCCGTGTTTGATTGGATATGCAATCCGTTTCTCTCCAGTATAATCAGGGCTACCCCCTTCTGTTGAAGGCTAACCCACCCGGGGACTTTTTTGCCATAAACATTTTAACATTTATCTTGTTTATACCTGTATTTCTCCTGGCGGCAGCATCATCTCCCCCTGCGAGGTTCCAAGATGTCAAATGACGTGGGTTGCCATGACAACCTAATTTTTTATGGCATCGAGGCGTCATATGACGCCCCGTTGGCATGGCAACGTACCGCTGCGCCGTCAAGGAGCGTCCCATTGTCATGGCAATGTGCCGCCATGTCACGCAGCCTTGTTGACGGGATTTGCAGGGGCGAAATGCTGCCACCAGATTTTTCAGGTAAACCCATAGCCCGGAGATACATGGCCGAAACCCGGAGTGGTGGCAACCCAAGTATAATCCCACCCTGGGTGCTCTGTCTATAAAAACAGATATTTATACACATACACTGTCCCATGCCGCTCCCCCCTCACGTCTCCTTACAGTCTGGCCGCTTTTGAATTTCAATAGAACATAAAGCCTTCTATGCCGTGTTGGATTTAAAAAAAGAAATAAATACCGCCCGTAGGCACTTACCTGGTGCCGCCCTCATCCTCCAGCGCTGTGCCGTCACGTTGCCATGGCAAAGCGACGATGTGTGACATCACGTTGGCGGCCGCACGTTGCCCAGAATTTCTGCTGCCCCAAAATATTGCCGCCCTAGGCCCAATGGGAAATCCGCCACTGCATCTACATCTCTACTGTTCATTTCCCCACCAGGCGCCCAGTTTCTACCGTCTCCTATTATCCCACTTCCTCTCAGCATCCAGATCTCCCTCTTACATACACTGTATAGTATATTGTATTTCTACCGTCTCCTATTATCCCACTTCCTCTCAGCATCCAGATCTCCCTCTTACATACACTGTATAGTATATTGTATTTCTACCGTCTCCTATTATCCCACTTCCTCTCAGCATCCAGATCTCCCTCTTACATACACTGTATAGTATATTGTATTTCTACCGTCTCCTATTATCCCACTTCCTCTCAGCATCCAGATCTCCCTCTTACATACACTGTATAGTATATTGTATTTCTACCGTCTCCTATTATCCCACTTCCTCTCAGCATCCAGATCTCCCTCTTACATACACTGTATAGTATATTGTATTTCTACCGTCTCCTATTATCCCACTTCCTCTCAGCATCCAGATCTCCCTCTTACATACACTGTATAGTATATTGTATTTCTACCGTCTCCTATTATCCCACTTCCTCTCAGCACCCAGATCTCCCTCTTACATACACTGTATATTATATTGTATTTCTGCCATATCCGATGAAGGACCCCGAGAGGTTGGAAAGCGTGCAACTTATCCGCTACTTGTTGGTCCAATAAAAGGTATTATACCCGCTACGCCCTCTCTCCTTCGTTACTATCAACATGGCTACCCACCCTTCTTTGCTTATAAAGATATGGAGTATAGTTGGCATTATCAAATGAAATCACATTATGTAGCACAGGGGGCGGAAACTTTTTTCCCTGCGCCCCCCTGCCGGCGGTCCCCTCACTCCCGCGCCCCCCTAACCCCCACTTACCTGCACTCCGCGGCATGACGGTGAAGGGCCCGCCGGCTGAGTGCGAAGCGCTGAAAGGGTTACATTTATCCGTGTGCCGTACGTATAATTATTCAAACAAAAAAACTAAATGCAGTGCAATATTTTATATATCAGACTGGAATCCCAGTGTGGAAAACATGCAACATTTGACAGAATTGAAAAGAAAATCAAATTTGTCAGTGAAATTCCCAGCATTTAAATCTTCTTCATTTTTATTCTAAGTGACTTTAAAATACTGTAGTACAGGAGGTGGCCAACTCCAGTCCTCAAGGGCCACCAACAGGTCAGGTTTTCAGGATATGCCTGCTTCAGCACAGGTGGCTCAATCAGTTGCTAAGTCTTTGACTGTACCACCTATGCTGAAGCCGGGATGTCCCGAAAACCTGACCTGTTGGGGGGTTTTGAGGACTGGAGTGGCCGCCCGGATATATTTGTTGGAAATTTTAACCAACTCAAGAAAAAAATTAAAAAGAAGAGGCCAAGGCAGAAAGATAAAATATTATAAATTTATTAAAATACAGGGATCGTCAAAAGCCGCCTGTTCTGATTCAATCATCATACGAACGCATAGATTGTTCCACATTTTATTTGTACATCATATTTACAGACACAAAAACAAAAAAGAACCAGGTGACCGTACAGAGAAAAGAAATGAATGAACCTTTCCACCCATTGTATCGCCCTCAATGTCTTCAAAAATAAATGTGACTAGTTTCAGTTTAACTTCTCTTTCCCCCCCCCCCCCACAAAATAAATAACCGCAGCGTTGCAGACCTCGCTCGCACCCCCGCTCGCACCCCCTGCTGTTCCTGCGACTTTCACTTCTCTCTTTCGTTCCAATAATCAGCAAAATCTGCAAGGAGCAAATCAAGCCGTTTTCACATTGTTTTAACACAGGTTTGAAGCAGGGAGCTGAACCCCGGTAATTTCAGCTGCGGGGACCCCCTGCTTCCGGAGATACTTACCTCCGTAGTAGGTGCCGGTAGCCGCTCCGGCTGAGCTCGCTGGGATTTAACGTTTGAAGCTCCGGCGTCACATGGGCCAATAGGAAGGCGCACCGGATGATGTCTCGGCTTCCTATTGGCCGGCAGTGGCGCGGGAGCTTTGAAACGCCGCCATTACATGAACCCTGCTAACCCTGGAGCTGAAATTAACCCCTGCTTCAATCCCATGTTGAAAAAAACAACACAAATCCGGCTTGGATAAGTTAGGCCACAAGAAATCGGATTCAAAAGTGGTCAGGTCTCTGACGAACAAGGCTCACACCTCCCGTGGCCAGCAAACGTGTCCCCTTTGTGTGACAGAGGAAACCTTGCTAGCGATCTGCTAACCCCTTCTCGGTCAGAGGGATCGATAACGCCTCGTCCCACCTGGCAGTGACAGGGTTAATTAGTAGCAGGGCTGTCCTAACTTCAGGTCGTCGGAGAATTCTCGTTCCGCTTTTTAATCTCCTTTCTGCAAAAAGAACCCAGGACTTGTGGCATCCCCTTTGTGTCACTGTATAAAAAGGTGCTAGGTGTGAACTTGGCTCCCGTGTGTCAGTAAGATGTAGGGAGCAGATAGGGGAAGCACAGGGAGCAGTTCGGGGAGGGGTTATAGGGAGCAGTTTGGGGAGGGGTTATAGGGAGCAGTTTGGGGAGGGGTTATAGGGAGCAGTTTGGAGAGGGGTTATAGGGAGCAGTTTGGGGAGGGGTTATAGGGAGCAGTTAGGGGAGGAGTTATAGGGAGCAGTTAGGGGAGGAGTTATAGGGAGCAGTTAGGGGAGGAGTTATAGGGAGCAGTTAGGGGAGGAGTTATAGGGAGCAGTTAGGGGCGCAGTTATAGGGAGGAGTTAGGGGAGGAGTTATAGGGAGCAGTTAGGGGAGGAGTTAGAGGGAGAAGTTATAGGAACAGTTACATAATTTTATAATGGGATGCATCAGTAACTGGGGATCAGCATCTCATGTAAAAATAAAATTAAAAAAAAAAAAAACACAAATCAAATTCATACTGAATTAAGGCGCAAACGGTGTTCCCCTGACGCAGCTCCCCCACCCCCACCCAAGGCTGGATAGAAATCTCCAGGATGGCATGTAACCAGGACGTCAATACTATAAAAAGTGCAAATCAGTTAAGGCTTGTGGGCCTCCTGTAGGCCCGGGCCTGGCTACTTCACTCCCGCTCGTCCTGCAGCAGAAGAGCGCGGTCTCGGTGATCCAGGCGCGGCGGGCGGCCCTCAGCTAGAGAACTTCTGGTAAAAAGCCAGCTTCACCCGCTCGATGTGGTAACACAGTTGAATAGCAGTCCCAAGCTTTAGGTCCATGCAATCCTGCACGGTGGACGGGCTGAGCAGGAGCAGGGCCTTCCCGTCTATCTCCTGGCACGGGTGGAAACACACAGAAGATTATATTATTTCTGCTTTTAAACCTCCTCCTCAAAAACCCCACAAAACAGAAGTAAATATCTCAAATCCCCCCCACTCCATCATAGCAAGTGTTCTGTGCCAATGTCCCATCTATTCCCTCCCACTCCCACTCCCACTCAGGGACCTGCCGAGGAAATGCAGAGCTACAGGATTGGGAAGGCAGTGCCCAGGGCTCCCTCTAGTCGTTCCCAGTACTTCGCAACGCGTTGTGATCCCCCCCTCCCCCCCGCAGCAGAGGGTTTACAAATCCCACCGCAGGTGGGCAGTACCTGGCCCTGGAAGAGCCGCGCCAGGTGGGCGCAGTCCGTGGACCGGATATACCGGGTGACGTCGCTGACGCTCCAGTCCAGAGGGCTGCTGTCCAACGCCAGGGGCTCGTTCAGCTTGATCCGGATATCCTGGGAGATGACAGTGTCGGGGGTTATGTTCGGGCAGGGGCCTGGCTAAGGGTTAGGAATGCTGGAGGGAGGATGGAGGGTCCTTTGTAGTGCTTAGAAAGAGGGCTCGTTTGGTAAACGCTGTATGGTCAAAAAGTACCTGTAACATGATACCCTGTTCCACTGGATCCCATCCAATGCCATGTTACCCTATTCCACTGGATCACCTGTTATCCTATTCCACTGGATCCGCTCCCATGCCATGTTACCCTATTCCACTGAATCCCCTCCCATGCCATCCTATGCCACTGGATCCCCTCCCATGTTACCCTGTTCCACTGGATCCCCTCCAATGCGGTGTTACCCTATTCCACTGGATCACCGCCCATGCCGTGTTACCCTGTTCCACTGCATCCCGTCCAATGCTGCCCTGTTCCAGTGGACAGTTCCCCTGTTCCAGGATACATTAAACTCCTTCTCTGCTAGAGAGAGGCCAGCACTGCGGGACAGTTACTAAGTGGGACTTCCCTCTCCAGCTTGGCGAGGCCAGCACTGCGAGCCAGTTACTAAGTGGGACTTCCCTCTCCAGCTTGGCGAGGCCAGCACTGCGGGACAGTTACTAAGTGGGACTTCCCTCTCCAGCTTGGCGAGGCCAGCACTGCGGGCCAGTTACTAAGTGGGACTTCCCTCTCCAGCTTGGCGAGGCCAGCACTGCGGGACAGTTACTAAGTGGGACTTCCCTCTCCAGCTTGGCGAGGCCAGCACTGCGGGACAGTTACTAAGTGGGACTTCCCTCTCCAGCTTGGCGAGGCCAGCACTGCGGGACAGTTACTAAGTGGGACTTCCCTCTCCAGCTTGGCGAGGCCAGCACTGCGCGACAGTTACTAAGTGGGACTTCCCTCTCCAGCTTGGCGAGGCCAGCACTGCGGGCCAGTTACTAAGTGGGACTTCCCTCTCCAGCTTGGCGAGGCCAGCACTGCGGGACAGTCACTAAGTGGGACTTCCCTCTCAAGCTTGGCGAGGCCAGCACTGCGGGACAGTCACTAAGTGGGACTTCCCTCTCCAGCTTGGCGAGGCCAGCACTGCGGGACAGTCACTAAGTGGGACTTCCCTCTCCAGCTTGGCGAGGCCAGCACTGCGGGACAGTCACTAAGTGGGACTTCCCTCTCAAGCTTGGCGAGGCCAGCACTGCGGGACAGTCACTAAGTGGGACTTCCCTCTCCAGCTTGGCGAGGCCAGCACTGCGGGACAGTCACTAAGTGGGACTTCCCTCTCCAGCTTGGCGAGGCCAGCACTGCGGGACAGTTACTAAGTGGGACTTCCCTCTCCAGCTTGGCGAGGCCAGCACTGCGGGACAGTCACTAAGTGGGACTTCCCTCTCCAGCTTGGCGAGGCCAGCACTGCGAGCCAGTTACTAAGTGGAACTTCCCTCTCCAGCTTGGCGAGGCCAGCACTGCGAGCCAGTTACTAAGTGGGACTTCCCTCCCCTGCTTGGCGAGGCCAGCACTGCGAGCCAGTTACTAAGTGGGACTTCCCTCCCCTGCTTGGCGAGGCCAGCACTGCGGGACAGTTACTAAGTGGGACTTCCCTCTCCAGCATGGCGAGGCCAGCACTGCGGACCAGTTACTAAGTGGGACTTCCCTCTCCAGCTTGGAGAGGCCAGCACTGCGGGACAGTTACTAAGTGGGACTTCCCTCTCCAGCTTGGCGAGGCCAGCACTGCGGGACAGTTACTAAGTGGGACTTCCCTCTCCAGCTTGGCGAGGCCAGCACTGCGGGACAGTTACTAAGTGGGACTTCCCTCTCCAGCTTGGCGAGGCCAGCACTGCGGGACAGTCACTAAGTGGGACTTCCCTCTCCAGCTTGGCGAGGCCAGCACTGCGGGACAGTTACTAAGTGGGACTTCCCTCCCCTGCTTGGCGAGGCCAGCACTGCGGGACAGTTACTAAGTGGGACTTCCCTCCCCTGCTTGGCGAGGCCAGCACTGCGGGACAGTCACTAAGTGGGACTTCCCTCTCCAGCTTGGCGAGGCCAGCACTGCGGGACAGTCACTAAGTGGGACTTCCCTCTCCAGCTTGGCCAGGCCAGCACTGCGGGACAGTCACTAAGTGGGACTTCCCTCTCCAGCTTGGCGAGGCCAGCACTGCGGGACAGTTACTAAGTGGGACTTCCCTCTCCAGCTTGGCGAGGCCAGCACTGCGGGACAGTTACTAAGTGGGACTTCCCTCTCCAGCTTGGCGAGGCCAGCACTGCGGGACAGTTACTAAGTGGGACTTCCCTCTCTAGCATGGCGAGGCCAGCACTGCGGGACAGTCACTAAGTGGGACTTCCCTCTCCAGCTTGGCGAGGCCAGCACTGCGGGACAGTCACTAAGTGGGACTTCCCTCTCTAGCTTGGCGAGGCCAGCACTGCGGGACAGTCACTAAGTGGGACTTCCCTCTCTAGCTTGGCGAGGCCAGCACTGCGGGATAGTTACTAAGTGGGACTTCCCTCCCCTGGTTGGCGAGGCCAGCACTGCGGGACAGTTACTAAGTGGGACTTCCCTCTCCAGCTTGGCGAGGCCAGCACTGCGGGACAGTTACTAAGTGGGACTTCCCTCTCCAGCTTGGCGAGCCAGCACTGCGAGCCAGTTACTAAGTGGGACTTCCCTCTCCAGCTTGGCGAGGCCAGCACTGCGGGACAGTTACTAAGTGGGACTTCCCTCTCCAGCTTGGCGAGGCCAGCACTGCGAGTCAGTTACTAATTGGGACTTCCCTCTCCAGCTTGGCGAGGCCAGCACTGCGAGCCAGTTACTAAGTGGGACTTCCCTCTCCAGCTTGGCGAGGCCAGCACTGCGAGCCAGTTACTAAGTGGGACTTCCCTCTCCAGCTTGGCGAGGCCAGCACTGCGGGACAGTTACTAAGTGGGACTTCCCTCTCCAGCTTGGCGAGGCCAGCACTGCGGGACAGTTACTAAGTGGGACTTCCCTCTCCAGCTTGGCGAGGCCAGCACTGCGGGACAGTTACTAAGTGGGACTTCCCTCTCCAGCTTGGCGAGGCCAGCACTGCGGGACAGTTACTAAGTGGGACTTCCCTCTCCAGCTTGGCGAGGCCAGCACTGCGGGACAGTTACTAAGTGGGACTTCCCTCTCCAGCTTGGCGAGGCCAGCACTGCGGGACAGTTACTAAGTGGGACTTCCCTCTCCAGCTTGGCGAGGCCAGCACTGCGGGCCAGTTACTAAGTGGGACTTCCCTCTCCAGCTTGGCGAGGCCAGCACTGCGGGCCAGTTACTAAGTGGGACTTCCCTCTCCAGCTTGGCGAGGCCAGCACTGCGGGACAGTTACTAAGTGGGACTTCCCTCTCCAGCTTGGCGAGGCCAGCACTGCGAGCCAGTTACTAAGTGGGACTTCCCTCTCCAGCTTGGCGAGGCCAGCACTGCGGGACAGTTACTAAGTGGGACTTCCCTCTCCAGCTTGGCGAGGCCAGCACTGCGGGACAGTTACTAAGTGGAACTACCCTCTCTAGCTTGCCGAGGTGGGACCCCGCCTCCCCTCCAGGCACAGGGTACCTTGGCCGCAAGGGGTTTGAGGCCATCATCGGAGCAGCACAAGGACCGACACTTTCTCCTCGTGACAGACGCCAAGGAGCGTTCGCTCCGAGCAGGAGACGTGCAGCAGGACCCCTTGACCGAAATGTCCGACCCCTCCTGCTGCTCCGGGACACTCTCCTCACTGGGAGATTCTTCCTCTCCGTCCTCTTCACCGCTCCCCTGCAGATGGAGGAAAGAAGCAGAGGACTATATAGACCAGTCTGACATACAGGCTAACAGATACCTGACCTACACAGAGATACAAAGTAACACAGGCCCGACGCGGAACCTACGGTGAAAACGTCTTCCATGCCAAAAGTGACGCACGACCGAGGGCTCATTTGCATGTCACTACCCAGAATCCTCGACTGGAGCATAACCAGACTATGACTTGTGAGAATGGGGTGAATATAGCAGGTTTGGGGACCTAAGGAGGAAATGAAGATACACTCACGGGATCTGTCTGCTGCCCGTTATATGGTAGAGGGTCTTTCTCATGGTTTCACACACCAAACTAAAAACCACTACCAGCTTCTCAATGCAGAACCTGTGACTAGGCTCAAAGTGAGGAGTATAACACGATGAAACGGTTATCCCTACCCAGAATCCTCGCCTGCAGCTTAACCACTGTAGGACATGTGACAATGGGACAATGGGACGAAGGAAGCAGGTCTTGTGGCTAAAGGATGTCCACATGTCCAGCTTGGAGGGGATGAAGGAGAGTGGGGGGGTGGGGGAAGGGAGGGAGAGCGGGGGGGAAGGAGAGCGGGAAGGGGGGAAGGGCAGGGGGGAAGGGAAGGAGAGCGGAGCGGAAGGGGGGGAAGAGAAGGAGAGCGGGGAGGAAGGGAAGGAGAGCGGGGAGGAAGGGAGGGAGAGCGGGGTGAAGGGAAGGAGAGCGGGAGGAAGGGAAGGAGAGCGGGGGGAAGGGAAGGAGAGCGGGGAGGAAGGGAAGGAGAGCGGGGAGGAAGGGAAGGAGAGCGGGGGGGAAGGGAAGGAGAGCGGGGGGGGGAGGGAGGGAGAGCGGGGGGGGGAGGGAGGGAGAGCGGGGAGGAAGGGAGGGAGAGCGGGGAGGAAGGGAGGGAGAGCGGGGGGAAGGGAGGGAGAGCGGGGAGGAAGGGAGGGAGAGCGGGGGGAGGAAGGGAGGGAGAGCGGGGGGGGGAAGGGAGGAAGAGCGGGGGAAAGGGAGGGAGAGCGGGGGGGGAAGGGAGGGAGAGCGGGGAGGAAGGGAGAGCGGAGGAAAGGGAGGGAGAGCGGGGGGGGAAGGGAGGGAGAGCGGGGGGGAAGGGAGGGAGAGCGGGGGGAAGGAGAGCGGGGAGGAAGGAGAGCGGGGGGGGGAATGGAGGGAGAGCGGGGGGGAAGGGAGGGAGAGCGGGGGGAAGGGAAGGAGAGATGGGAGGAAGGGAGGGAGAGCGGGGGGGGAAGGGAAGGAGAGCGGGGGGAAGGGAAGGAGAGCGGGGGGAAGGGAAGGAGAGCGGGGGGAAGGGAAGGAGAGCGGGAGGAAGGGAAGGAGAGCGGGGGGAAGGGAAGGAGAGCGGGGGGAAGGGAAGGAGAGCGGGGGGAAGGGAAGGAGAGCGGGGGGAAGGAGAGCGGGGGAAAGGGAGGGAGAGCGGGGGAAAGGGAGGGAGAGCGGGGGAAAGGGAGGGAGAGCGGGGGAAAGGGAGGGAGAGCGGGGGAAAGGGAGGGAGATCGGGGGAAAGGGAGGGAGAGTGGGGGGAAGGGAGGGAGATCGGGGGAAAGGGAGGGAGAGTGGGGGGATATATGATGGACATTTTTTAAATACATTAAGGGTTTTAATGAAGTACAGGAGGGAAGCATGTTCCTGAGAAAGACGGGTCAGAAGAGCGGGACTCTCTGAGGCTGGAGGGTGAGAGACTCGGGAAATGTGAGGAAGTGCTTCTTCACTGAAAGGGTGGTTGATTCATGGAATAGCCGCCCAGCAGAGGTGGTCCAGGCTAATATAATAAGGGAACGGAAACATGCTTGGGATAGAAAGAAGGCTAAATCCTAAATAAAAAAAGAACGAGAGCCCCAAGGCTGTAATAGGGTCTGCGGTTTTACAGCACATAGGAACGGGGGCAGATAAGGGGCCTGAGTGGTTCCTAGCTACGGTCTATGCAATGAATAGGACTGAAGTGTTCCCGAGCAGAGGAGAAGGCGGCTGAGCAGAATACGGGGCCACAGAGGGCTTCAGTGAGTGTACCCCACCTGCGGGCTCCCCACTGGGGTGTTATCCACGGAGGCGGACGATCGCTTCTTCTTGTGCACGAAGAAATGTCGCCTCCTCCTCTTCTTCTTGACCGGTTTCATCATGGCGGCTTCGATGCTGCGCAGGACCCCGCCCGGCCCGCTCAGGATCCGACTCCGCCGCTTCCCGTAATGGTGAGCTGAACGCAACGCACACGGAGGGCGTTATACATGTGCACAACACACACAGAGCGCGTTATACATGTGCACAACACACACACAGAGCGAGTTATACATGTACACAACGCATGCACACAGAGCGCGTCATACATGTACACAACGCATGCACACAGAGCGCGTTATACATGTACACAATGCATGCACACAGAGCGCGTCATACATGTACACAACGCATGCACACAGAGCGCGTTATACATGTACACAACGCATGCACACAGAGCACGTCATACATGTACACAACGCACACAGAGCGAGTTATACATGTACACAACGCATGCACACAGAGCGAGTTATACATGTACACAACGCACATACACACAGAGCGAGTTATACATGTACACAACGCACACACACAGCGAGGAATACATGTACACAACGCACACACACAGAGCGAGTTATACATGTACACAACGCACACACACACACAGCGAGTTATACATGTACACAACGCACACACACACAGAGCGAGTTATACATGTACACAACACACACACACAGAACGAGTTGTACATGTACACAACGCACACACACACAGCGAGTTATACATGTACACAACGCACACAGAGATACATCTACACAACGCACACACAGAGAAAGAGTTATACATGTACACAACGCACACAGAGCGAGTTATACATGTACACAACGCTCTGTGTCGGGGTTATGTGTATATATCTACACATCCCAGACACACGGAGCGTGTTCTATATATGTAATTTGCTACGTGTCCTGGGTTGTGTAGAGATATATATATATATGCAAATACAACTGTATGCTCATCTGCATGTCTTAGGCAGGTCTGCAACCCCGCCTATATATATATATATACCATAACACTGAGTTAAGTTATGGTGAGTAAAAAAAGTGACAAAAACCCTCCACAGGAAAGCAAATATGCAAATACAACTGTATGCTCATCTGCATGTCTTAGGCAGGTCTGCAACCCCGCCTTTCCCCATTATCACCCAGCATACAGCACTTCCACTGCAGCAAGGGATTCTGGGAAATGACATGCAAATGAGCACACAGTGTCACTTTTTGTGTGTGACCATGCAGCAAGCTTAAGCCTATAGGGAACCATGTTAAAAATGTTTTTTGAGGCAAAAAGTGACACTGTGTGCTCATTTGCATGTCATTTCCCAGAATCCCTTGCTGCAGTGGAAGTGCTGTATGCTGGGTGATAATGGGGAAAGGCGGGGTTGCAGACCTGCCTAAGACATGCAGATGAGCATACAGTTGTATTTGCATATATATATATATATAGATAGAGCAACTGTAAATATTCCTGTATATTCATTTGCATGTCTTAGACAGGTCTGCAACCCTGTCTTTCACCATTATCACCAGCACACAGCACTTCCACTGCAGCAAGGGATTCTGGGAAATGACATGCAAATGAGCACACAGTGCCACCTTTTATCTCAAGCTCACATTACATGAGCAACCCTTAGCCAATGCATGCTGCTTTAAACACAGCTTTTAAGCAAGGGCTTGGGAGATGCAAAGCCAGTAAACCCACTCACAGACATGGTTCAACCTTGATGGGTATCATCAGTGTGAGGTTGGTTGCTCGCATTTGCTCAAATGAGATAAGAGTCGGTAATCACCACACTATGTGGTGCAGTTTGCAGACCTGTCTAAGACATGCAAATGAACATACAGGAATATTTACAGTTGCTTTATGCTTTACTGTGGAGGGTTTTTGTCACTTTTTTACCCACCATAACCTTAATATGAAACATGTCTGTGACTGCACCACATAGTGTGGTGATTACCGACTCTTATCTCATATATATATATATATATATATATACATACATATATATACATACATATACATACATATATATACCACAATTATTAAGGTTATGGTGGGTAAAAAAAGTGACAAAAACCCTCCACAGTAAAGCATATAGCAACTGTGAACATACAGTAATATTTACAGTGGCATATATATATATCTACACAACCCAGGACACATAGCAAATTACATATATAGAACACGCTCCGTGTGTCTGGGATGTGTAGATTTATACACTTAACCCCGACACAGAGCAAGTATATATATCTACACAACCCAGACACACGGAACAGGTTATATATTTACACAACCTTTACACACAGAGGAGGTAATAAATGTACACAACACGCAGGGATATCAAACCCAGAACCCAACTGGTCCCGCTCTGTACAGCGACTCACACCTTCCCCTTTACACACACACGGATTGATTTGAAGATCGACGTTTCATTTCCCAGCGGGACATTCATCAGGATCCAGACAAGTGAGAATAACCCAACCTACACCCCCCATCTAAAAACAAACAAACACAAAACGGCAATCTTCAAACACACACACACACACAAATATTGAAAAGTAGACCCACCCACGTGTCAGAGTTTGGCGAGAACACGTGTCATCTTTGAATGACTACAAATAAATGTACTTTACCCAGAGTCCTTGGTGCGCGCAGACCCCGCTGTACAGTACACAGTATACTGTACAAATATAGATATAACTATATACATTATTCCCACGCTATCTAGTAAAAACTAGTGGTACAACACGCCGGTGCCGAGCGCGTCATGGGGTCAGTGTTGGAATACACGCCTGTGCTGAGAGCGTCATGGGGTCAGTGTTGGAATACACGCCTGTGCTGAGCGCATCATGGGGTCAGTGTGGAATACACGCATGTGCCGAGTGCGTCATGGCGTCAGTGTTGGAATACACGCCTGTGCTGAGCGCGTCATGGGGTCAGTGTTGGAATACACGCCTGTGCTGAGCGCGTCATGGGGTCAGTGTTGGAATACACGCCTGTGCTGACCAATTCATGGGTCAGTGTTGGAATACACGCCTGTGCCGAGCGCGTCATGGGGTCAGTGTTGGAATACACGCCTTTGCCGAGCGCGTCATGGGGTCAGTGTTGGAATACACGCCTGTGCTGAGCGCATCATGGGGTCAGTGTTGGAAGACACGCATGTGCCAAGCGCGTCATGGGGTCAGTGTTGGAATACACGCCTGTGCTGAGCGCGTCATGGGGTCAGTGTTGGAATACACACATGTGCCGAGCGCATCATGGGGTCAGTGTTGGAATACACGCCTGTGCCGAACGCGTCATGGGGTCAGTGTTGGAATACACGCCTGTGCCGAACGCGTCATGGGGTCAGTGTTGGAATACACGCCTGTGCCGAACGCATCATGTGTTGGAATACACGCCTGTGCCGAACGCGGCATGGGGTCAGTGTTGGAATACACGCCTGTGCCGAGTGCGTCATGTGTTGGAATACACGCCTGTGCCGAACGCGGCATGGAGTCAGTGTTGGAATACACGCCTGTGCCGAACGCGTCATGTGTTGGAATACACACACGGATCCGGTAGCGTGTATGAATGGTTCTCACTGTACTTGGTCTTGGTCAGCACCGAGCAGTTTTCCGAGCACCCATCCAGCACCATCAGAGGCCCGAACAGGTTGGGGCAGCACTCCAGCCTGAGGCAGGTTTTCCGACAGAACTCGGGCACGAGGTCCGACGTTCTCACCAGCTCCACCGTGGCCCGGTGCGTCTTCCCCTTGTACCTGACAGAAGAAGGGACTTCGTTTAAAACCATTGCACTCTATACGGCCACTGGGAAGGTTTTACATCTCACGCCCTGTACTATCCCTACCGCCCCGTGACATGTTCCACTGAAACCGCCACAGCTGCCCGGCCTCTCTCATGGTATGTAGAGGGGGCTACAACACATTAGGTACAGGCCATGGGACCAGCAGCATATTGAGGCCATAGAGGACATGTGATTCCACTGAAAGGTGACCCACCGCTCAACCCAACTGCAGCAGAGGAATGTATATACTGTACATATACATGGTGGATAGGGGTAATTATAACCTATAGAACAGAGAGCACCGCAGTGTGCTTACACTATATCCCTCTAAAGATTGCACTCAAAGTGTACAAAAAATATATACTCCGACTTAGTAAGTCGTGGAATCTCAATAAGGGTTTTAACGTCTCGCCACGACGGTGGGGTCTTGATGCGAGGCGGCCAGCACCGGGAAGCAGACGGCAAGACTCCATGAGACACGGTTGTATGGCGCTTACTTGTTATAAGACCGTACTGATACAATTGTTACCATATACTGTGTATTCATCTCAGGGCCGCCAACAGGATGGGTCTGCCGGGCGTGGCGTCCCGGGCCCGGTGAGTCGGGGCGTCCGGCCGGCACTGCAAGTTGGGCCCGACCTCTAGCCAGGCCCGTCTGTCGGTCCTGTCGCGGCCGGGCTCCGGCTCTCTCTTAGCAGCAGCCTGCATGACTATCCCTCTGTCCCACGCCAACGGGCCTCTCTGACGTCAGCGCGCCGGAAGCGCACTGACGTCACCGCTCTCTGCTTCCGGCGCGCGACGGCATGTGAGGGAGGCCTGTCGGAAACTCGGCGTGGGACAGAGGGATAGAGGCACGCAGGCTGCTGCCGAGGGGAGAGTCGGGGTCCGGCCGCGAGATCACCGGCAGCCGGGCCTGGCAAGAGGTCGAGCCCAACTTGCAGTGCCGCTGCCGGGCCCCCACAGCCACTGGACGCGGCCTGATCATCCACAAGGTAAGTCTATTTTTTTTTTAATATGTATTGGGGGGGCTTGAGGGTATTTTTATATGTATTGGGGGGGCTTGAGGGTATTTTTATATGTATTGGGGGGCTTGAGGGTATTTGTATATGTATTGGGGGGCTTGGGGGTATTTTTATATGTATTGGGGGGCTTGAGGGTATTTTTATATGTATTGGGGGGGCTTGAGGGTATTTTTATATGTATTGGGGGGCTTGAGGGTATTTGTATATGTATTGGGGGGGCTTGGGGGTATTTTTATATGTATTGGGGGGCTTGAGGGTATTTTTATATGTATTGGGGGGCTTGAGGGTATTTTTATATGTATTGGGGGGCTTGAGGGTATTTGTATATGTATTGGGGGGGCTTGGGGGTATTTGTATATGTATTGGGGAGGGTTGTTGTTTTATATGATGTATGTATGTATGTATGTATGTATGTATGTATGTATGTATGTGTGTGTATGTATGTATGTATGGGTTATATGTATTGTTTTTGTATATGTATTGGGTAGGTGGGTTTTTGTATGTATTTGGGGGGGTGGGGGGAGGTTGTATATATTTGGGGGGTGAGAATTTTTTTGTATGTGTTTGGGGGTGGGAAGTTTTTTGGTATATATCTTGTGGGGGGAATTGTGTGAGGGGGGAGGGAATGAGTGAGCGTGGGGAAGGAGGGAGAGGAGAGAGGGGCTGAGTGAGGAAAAGAGGGAGTAAGAGTGAGACGCAGGGGAGAGGAATACATGCGAGGCGGGAGAGTGAGAGGGGGTGAGAAGGAAGGGAGAGAAATACATGGGAAGGGGGGGGAGAGGGGACTCGTGAGGTGTGAAATGGGGTAGGGGGGGGGAGGCGGCTCGCAATATTGCCGACACCGGGGGGGGGGGGGGGGCCTGCTTAAAATGTTTGCTGTTTTCTGTTGGCGGTCCTGATTCAACTACATTCATGGGTACCGGACAGTGTTTCTATTTGGAGGCTAATTTGTATTACATTTACAGCTAACAGACGAGTATACATTGATGGATTGCAGCTCACACTGAGTGCTGCATTGATGTCTGTTATTAAGCAGACTGGACTTTGTATGTCCGAGGGGTGGTTATCAGTTTCCACTGTGAATTCTGTATACGATATATCTGCCCCACTTTTGACTGCATGTAAGAGGGGGAATTTATACACGAGCGCCCTACATAGGGGATGCTATCATTGGTGGTTCTATACTAATTATCCACCTATCAGACAGATCAGTCATTATTATTCTGTCTCACACAGACTAGTCCTGTTTGTATAGACACTGCATTGCTTTTTTCTATAAGCAGTAACAGGACTGTTAAAGACTGTATCCTCTATATCCAAGCTATATAGGCTGTGTATATAACCCATAGTCGTACTTGGCATGAAAACATCTCGCCTCCATCTCGTGCCCTGTATGTTATACTGAATAAGACTACAAACAGATACCTATACTGGGATATATTTACCAAACTGACGGTTACCCAATGTTTAGGATATTTTGAATCGCCTCACCTGGGAATTTTAATTTCATTTGATCACTGTATATATGCTCTCCTGCGTCGTGGTTAATTACAATGTTAATAAAGTTGTATTATTTTTCGTGTTATAATAAGATACTCCAATTCCAAAAAAGGATCAGAAGAACAGCAACTCTTTGAAGAGGCAGAACCCGCCAGCCAAAAATTGGATTAACATTTTTTTTAATGTAAACTACATAAAAAGGTATGACATCCACAAACAAAAGAACTCCGCCTCCCACGCATTTCACTACTTCTCAATACTCCCTGAGAAAGCGCCAGTGACGGCGTGAAACGCGTGGGAGGAGGAGTTCTTTTGTTTGTGGATGTCATACCTTTTTATGTAGTTTACATTAAAAAAAAATGTTAATCCAATTTTTGGCTGGCGGGTTCTGCCTCTTCAAAGAGTTGCTGTTCTTCTGATCCTTTTTTGAATTGGAGACTGCGTGGATCAGAGAGACGCTGTCGGGGGACGCTGAATATATTCAGTGTATTTGCGTGACCATGAGGAAAGGGGAACGGTGAATTCTTGTGAGTACAATTGCATCCTCTGCACCGGGCACACTAACCGGATACGGGTTACTAGTGGGAGCTGCAGCTGACTTGCCGGGGAGACTATACTTCTTATCTTAGGCTTCCTTGGTCAGGTACTTGTGAATACACACTTTGTTAGTTACCCCCATACTACCTCTCATACATAGTGCCCATTACCCTATTTACACTCCTTGTTGCTGCATTGTCTTGGAATCAGCTCTATATATTATACATTCAGTTGAATCCTCGCGCTTGCAGTCGGTTCTTTCATGTTTGCTATAATAAGATACGCTGTATCGGTCAGTCCCATTGGCGCATTATCGATCAGGAATATTGAGTTTCCATGACTTACTAAGTCGGGGTATATTTTTTGTACACTTTCAGTGTAATCTTTAGAGCAGCAGTGCGCAAACTGGGGGGGGGGGGGGCGCAGGCGGTTGCAGGGGTCCCGCACTCTTCCCCTAAGGCATTTAAATTAATGCCGGGGGATCGCGCGAGGCCTCTGCAACTCACTTACCTTCTCTTCGGCGACGCCGCGGGGTCACGTGACGTCACGCTGGCATGGCAACGTGACGTCACGTGACCCCGCGACGTCATTTGACGCCGGGAGCCGGAGAGCAGATAAGGGAGGAAGGCGCGAGCAGGGAGGGGGCGCGAGCAGGGAGGGGGCGCGAGCAGGAAAGATTGTGCAGCGCTGCTTTAGAGGGATCTAGTGTAGCCATAGAGGACCTTTCAGAGTTGGAAGACACCTTCCATGCCATTCAAGGTCAATGGACTGTAGGGAGTCTTCCAGAACCGGAAGGTTCCTAATGGCAGAATGCTTAGTAAATTTGGGCCAGTATCTGTGCCTCCGCTTCTACATGGTTAGAAACTTCTGGTTATACCCAGTCCTACTTTACACTGCAGCGCTTTCTTTTTTCTGGCGTTCCGAAGCATGGGGAGGGGCAGGAGGAAGGTGCTCACTTGGCTTTGAGGGTCTCGGCGTGTTGGGGCCACGACGGCTCCTCCTGCAGCTGCAGCTCCCGTAGCACCCGACTGGGTTTATAAGCAGCATTAATGAGTAGAGAGAGGACCTGTGACCAAGGAGAGAGAGATCCGGGGTCAGGAGAACCCAGTCCCGTAAAGAACAGAGATCCAGGGTCAGGAGAACCCAATCCCGTAAAGAACAGAGATCCAGGGTCAGGAGAACCCAATCCCGTAAAGAACAGAGATCCAGGGTCAGGAGAACCCAATCCCGTAAAGAACAGAGATCCAGGGCCAGGAGAACCCAATCCCGTAAAGAACAGAGATCCAGGGTCAGGAGAACCCAATCCCGTAAAGAACAGAGATCCAGGGCCAGGAGAACCCAATCCTGTAAAGAACAGAATGACTCGGGGGCCAAGAGAACTCAACCCTGTAAGCTGTGTGTATGTGTGTATATATGTGTGTATGTGTGTGTGTGTGTGTGTGTGTGTGTATGTATGTGTGTATATGTGTGTATGTGTGTGTGTGTGTGTGTGTATGTGTATGTGTGTGTGTGTGTGTGTGTGTGTATGTATGTGTGTATATGTGTGTATGTGTGTGTGTGTATGTATGTATATGTGTGTATGTGTGTATGTGTGTGTGTGTGTGTATGTGTGTGTATGTGTGTGTGTGTGTGTGTGTGTGTGTGTGTGTGTGTGTGTGTGTGTGTGTGTGTGTGTGTGTATGTGTGTATATGTGTGTATGTGTGTATGTGTGTGTGTGTGTGTGTGTGTGTGTGTGTGTGTATGTATGTGTGTATATGTGTGTATGTGTGTGTGTGTGTGTGTGTGTGTATGTGTGTGTATGTATGTGTGTATATGTATGTATGTACAACAAAACAGAACGGCACACCAACACAACGAAGGCCTTGATTATACCAAGTGCTGCAGGGCGGCAGCGCTATCCTGTGACGTCACGCAGCGCTGCCGCCGAGCAGCATTTTGATTATACCGGGGAGAGCAAAGGAGGTTTGGAGGCGTGGCCGTGAGCGGTGCGCCCTCATTGGCTGAACCGCTCATGTGACGCGACCGTCGCAAGAAAAATAAAAAAGAAAAGAAATGTGTCTCTTCCCCAGCTGTCCGCTTTGCAGCACAGCGCGCCGCGACCGTCGCCAGCGGTACGCGCAGTTTCAGCGCATTTATGCAGCTTGTTTTGGCGCTGCGCATTTTGGGGTATAATCGCGGCCTTACATTGTGAAGCCATTTTAATATAAACAAATGATGTAAAAATGAGAAGACGCGCCACCCCCCAGTGTGTGCGCTGTCCCAGACACTCAGGACAGGACAGGACTTCTCATCCCCACCCCCCAGTGTGCGGTGTCCCAGACACTCAGGACAGGACAGGACAGGACTTCTCATCCCCCCCCCCCCCAGTGTGTGCGCGGTGTCCCAGACACTCAGGACAGGACAGGACTTCTCATCCCCACCCCCCAGTGTGCGGTGTCCCAGACACTCAGGACAGGACAGGACAGGACTTCTCATCCCCCCCCCCCCCAGTGTGTGCGCGGTGTCCCAGACACTCAGGACAGGACAGGACTTCTCATCCCCCCCCCAGTGTGTGTGCGGTGTCCCAGACACTCAGGACAGGACAGGACAGGACAGGACAGGACTTCTCATCCCCCCCTCCCCCCTGTGTGCGCTGTCCCAGACACTCAGGACAGGACAGGACTTCTCATCCCCCCCCCCAGTGTGTGCGCGGTGTCCCAGACACTCAGGACAGGACAGGACAGGACTTCTCACCCCCCCCCCCCAGTGCGTGCGGTGTCCCAGACACTCAGGACAGGACAGGACTTCTCACCCCCATTTGGTTCTGACCTGTGAGTGGGAGTCAATGTGAAGCAGAGAGTGGGGGTGTCCCGTGGGAAATGTGTTAACCCAATCGCTGCCGGAGGAGCCTGTAACCCCGTGTAAGTTACTCACCTCCTTCAGAACCAGAACACAGCTGCCGGGTCCCACACACCGGGGCAGCTCCGCTATCCTCCCCTTGTTTAAATGCGGCCCAGAGAAACAGCGGTGGTTGAAGTAGATCCTCGGGCAGAGGTATTTCCCGTTGGAGACTAAGAGAAAGGTTACTAAGCACACGTGATGGCAAACACACACGCGGGGCAGTGAGAGACAGGCGGGGCAGTGAGAGACAGGCGGGGCAGAGAGAGACAGGCGGGGCAGAGAGAGACAGGCGGGGCAGAGAGAGACAGGCGGGGCAGAGAGAGACAGGCGGGGCAGTGAGAGACAGGCGGGACAGTGAGAGACAGGCGGGGCAGAGAGAGAAAAGCGGGGCAGTGAGAGACAGGCGGGGCAGAGAGAGACAGGCGGGACAGTGAGAGACAGGCGGGGCAGAGAGAGACAGGCGGGACAGTGAGAGACAGGCGGGGCAGAGAGAGACAGGCGGGGCAGAGAGAGACAGGCGGGGCAGTGAGAGACAGGCGGGACAGTGAGAGACAGGCGGGGCAGAGAGAGACAGGCGGGACAGTGAGAGACAGGCGGGGCAGAGAGAGACAGGCGGGGCAGAGAGAGACAGGCGGGGCAGTGAGAGACAGGCGGGACAGTGAGAGACAGGCGGGGCAGAGAGAGACAGGCGGGGCAGAGAGAGACAGGCGGGGCAGTGAGAGACAGGCGGGACAGTGAGAGACAGGCGGGACAGTGAGAGAAAAGCGGGGCAGTGAGAGACAGGCGGGGCAGAGAGAGACAGGCGGGGCAGTGAGAGACAGGCGGGACAGAGACAGTTAGGCGGGACAGTGAGAGACAGGCGGGGCAGAGAGAGACAGGCGGGACAGTGAGAGACAGGCGGGACAGAGACAGTTAGGCGGGACAGTGAGAGACAGGCGGGGCAGTGAGAGACAGGCGGGACAGAGACAGTTAGGCGGGACAGAGAGAGACAGGCGGGGCAGTGAGAGACAGGCGGGACAGAGACAGTTAGGCGGGACAGTGAGAGACAGGCGGGGCAGAGAGAGACAGGCGGGACAGTGAGAGACAGGCGGGACAGAGAGAGACAGGCGGGACAGTGAGAGACAGGCGGGACAGTGAGAGACAGGCGGGACAGAGACAGTTAGGCGGGACAGAGAGAGACAGGCGGGACAGTGAGAGACAGGCGGGACAGTGAGAGACAGGTGGGACAGAGACAGTTAGGCGGGACAGTGAGAGACAGGCGGGGCAGAGAGAGACAGGCGGGACAGTGAGACAGGCGGGACAGAGAGAGACAGGCGGGACAGTGAGAGACAGGCGGGACAGTGAGAGACAGGCGGGACAGAGACAGTTAGGCGGGACAGAGAGAGACAGGCGGGGCAGTGAGAGACAGGCGGGACAGTGAGAGACAGGCGGGACAGTGAGAGACAGGCGGGGCAGTGAGAGACAGGCGGGACAGTGAGAGACAGGCGGGACAGTGAGAGACAGGCGGGACAGAGACAGTTAGGCGGGACAGAGAGAGACAGGCGGGGCAGTGAGAGACAGGCGGGACAGAGACAGTTAGGCGGGACAGTGAGAGACAGGCGGGGCAGAGAGAGACAGGCGGGACAGTGAGAGACAGGCGGGACAGAGA